>NW_003303758.1:899485-900604 GCF_000142945.1 Phytophthora infestans T30-4 | reverse complement strand
CGCCTGCGACCCTGACTTCCCATAGCCAAAAGTGAATGAATTAAACAGTATGTTAGCTAGATATCACGGCTCCCTTTTCCTTGGGATCCAGTAGGAGCCCCCCCACGAGTCCTACACTCACCGGACACGATCCAGTTCGTAGCCGCTGACACTTCCCCCGTCACGAGTATACAGCCACTTGGAACTCCCTGCGCTGTTCGTCCTGCCTCTCCGCCTCGGCCCGCGGTTGGTTCACGTCGACGAAGTGAGCGGTGAATCCACCGAGGTGTCACAGTCCTCGGTGCATGAAGCTTCAACGTGGCAAGTTAAAGCCACCGTCAACACTTTCCCCCCGGTTTGGTGTGGTGCATCCAGCGCCATGAGAAATTTACTTGTCAGAGACGAGGATGTCAAGTGAGCGGCTAACCTTTTTCCATTTGCAGTTTCGGTGAGTTCTTGAACTTGAGGTCACGGTGATTCACAACCGAAGAGAGTGAATGCAAGTACGTCAACGCTTAGGCGAAACGAGAAGCGATACCAATTTAATCTTCATCGATGGCTTGAGAGTGGCTACTCGCTTAGAATTCTCTTAGTAGTTCTCGGGGGTCTCCTCAAATCATAAGCTCCGATACCACACAAAGATCGTCAAGGGAGCCCCAAGCCACGCATACAAAGCGCACGATGCGAGGATGATCGCGACCAGCCATCATTTAAGCTTCAGCCAGGAAATCATTCACCTTCGTTCTTTTTTCCCGCATTTCAGAAAATAGCATCTTGATCGAATGTGTTGCTTACAGAGGATCTGGAAGTGTTGTTTGTCGCGCCTGCGACCTTGACTTCCATATGCAAAAGTGAATGAATTAAACAGTATGTTAGCTAGATATCACGGCTGCCTTTGTCCTTGGTATCCAGTAGAGACCCCCCACGAGTCCTACACTCACCGGACACGATCCAGTTCGTAGCCGCTGACACTTCGCCCGTCACGAGTATACAGCCACTTGGAACTCCCTGCGCTGTTCGTCCTGCCTCTCCGCCTCGGCCCGCGGTTGGTTCACGTCGACGAAGTGAGCGGTGAATCCACCGAGGTGTCACAGTCCTCGGTGCATGAAGCTTCAACGTGGCAAGTTAAAGCCACCGTCA
>NW_003303758.1:895038-899276 GCF_000142945.1 Phytophthora infestans T30-4 | reverse complement strand
TTCCCAATGAGCGTCAGCTTCTGCGCGGCATCCAGCACCACGCGATCCACCTTGGATCCAGAGCGCACGATGAGCACGTCGTAGTCGGGTACTTGTGCCACCAGCTCAGCGTGCGAGAGTGCTGCTGGGACGGCCGTGACCTCGTGGCCGGCGGCGCGTAGAAGTTCGGGACACACGGGATCAATAGGGTCGCTACATAGGACGCGCGCCATGGCTGCCGGCGAGCGGTGGAAGCTGCGGGTAGTCGACGGCGTCTGGATCTGAAGCAAGCGAGACCCGCGCGTCCACAGGGCACGGCGCAGCATGGAATTGAAGAGGAACGAGTGCGAGTGGCGGTCGAGTTCGCAAGTGGTCGGCTGGGAGCTATTGATGATCCATTTGAGGTGAAGCGAGCAAATCTCGAGTTACTTGATGTTTGTAAGAAGCGCATTTGCACTATTTCCACCAATTGCCAAATTCTGTGGCCGTTTTATTGGGGCCTTTTGAGCCAGTCACCATGTTGCGGTGACTCTGAGTAATCTCAAAGATCATGCTTTGGTGTGGTGCATCCAGCGCCATGAGAAATTTACATGTCAGAGACGAGGATGTCAAGTGAGTGGCTAACCTTTTTTCATTTGTAGTTTCGGTGAGTTCTTGGACTTGAGGTCACGGTGATTCACAACCACAGAGAGTGAATGCAAGTACGTCAACGCTTGGGCGAAACGAGAAGCGATACGAATTTAATCCTCATCGATGCTTGAGAGTGGCTACTCGCTTCGAATTCTTTTAGCAGCGCGCGGGGGTCTCCTCAAATCATAAGCTCCGATACCACACAAAGATCGTCAAGGGAGCCCCAAGCCACGCATACAAAGCGCACGATGCGAGGATGATCGCGACCAGCCATCATTTAAGCTTCAGCCAGGAAATCATTCACCTTCGTTCTTTTTTCCCGCATTTCAGAAAATAGCATCTTGATCGAATGTGTTGCTTACAGAGGATCTGGAAGTGTTGTTTGTCGCGCCTGCGACCTTGACTTCCATATGCAAAAGTGAATGAATTAAACAGTATGTTAGCTAGATATCACGGCTGCCTTTTTCCTTGGTATCCAGTAGAGACCCCCCACGAGTCCTACACTCACCGGACACGATCCAGTTCGTAGCCGCTGACACTTCCCCCGTCACGAGTAATACAAACACTTGTGAAATCTCCGCGCGCGTGTTTCGCTCCTGACTCTCCGCCCCTCGGCCCCCGTTTGGTTTCCGTCCGACAAGTGGAGCGGTGAAATCCACCGAGGTGTCCACAGTCCTCCGTGCCATGTAAGCCTTCCACGTGGGCCAGTTTAAAGCCACGTCCAACACTCTTCCCCCCGCGGTTTGGTGTGGTGCCATTCCCAGCGCCCTGTAGAAAATTCACTCTGTCAGAGACGAGGATGTCAAGTGAGCGGCTAACCTTTTTCCATTTGCAGTTTCGGTGAGTTCTTGAACTTGAGGTCACGGTGATTCACAACTGAAGAGAGTGAATGCAAGTACGTCAACGCTTAGGCGAAACGAGAAGCGATACCAATTTAATCTTCATCGATGGCTTGAGAGTGGCTACTCGCTTAGAATTCTCTTAGTAGTTCTCGGGGGTCTCCTCAAATCATAAGCTCCGATACCACACAAAGATCGTCAAGGGAGCCCCAAGCCACGCATACAAAGCGCACGATGCGAGGATGATCGCGACCAGCCATCATTTTAAGCTTCAGCCAGGAAATCATTCACCTTCGTTCTTTTTTCCCGCATTTCAGAAAATAGCATCTTGATCGAAATGTGCTGCTTACAGAGGATCTGGAAGTGTTGTTTGTCGCGCCTGCGACCTTGACTTCCATATGCAAAAGTGAATGAATTAAACAGTATGTTAGCTAGATATCACGGCTGCCTTTTTCCTTGGTATCCAGTAGAGACCCCCCCACGAGTCCTACACTCACCGGACACGATCCAGTTCGTAGCCGCTGACACTTCCCCCGTCACGAGTATACAGCCACTTGGAACTCCCTGCGATGTTCGTCCTGCCTCTCCACCTCGGCCCGCGGTTGGTTCACGTCGACGAAGTGAGCGGTGAATCCACCGAGGTGTCACAGTCCTCGGTGCATGAAGCTTCAACGTGGCAAGTTAAAGCCACCGTCAACACTTTCCCCCCGGTTTGGTGTGGTGCATCCAGCGCCATGAGAAATTTACTTGTCAGAGACGAGGATGTCAAGTGAGCGGCTAACCTTTTTCCATTTGCAGTTTCGGTGAGTTCTTGAACTTGAGGTCACGGTGATTCACAACTGAAGAGAGTGAATGCAAGTACGTCAACGCTTAGGCGAAACGAGAAGCGATACCAATTTAATCTTCATCGATGGCTTGAGAGTGGCTACTCGCTTAGAATTCTCTTAGTAGTTCTCGGGGGTCTCCTCAAATCATAAGCTCCGATACCACACAAAGATCGTCAAGGGAGCCCCAAGCCACGCATACAAAGCGCACGATGCGAGGATGATCGCGACCAGCCATCATTTAAGCTTCAGCCAGGAAATCATTCACCTTCGTTCTTTTTTCCCGCATTTCAGAAAATAGCATCTTGATCGAATGTGTTGCTTACAGAGGATCTGGAAGTGTTGTTTGTCGCGCCTGCGACCTTGACTTCCATATGCAAAAGTGAATGAATTAAACAGTATGTTAGCTAGATATCACGGCTGCCTTTTTCCTTGGTATCCAGTAGAGACCCCCCACGAGTCCTACACTCACCGGACACGATCCAGTTCGTAGCCGCTGACACTTCCCCCGTCACGAGTATACAGCCACTTGGAACTCCCTGCGCTGTTCGTCCTGCCTCTCCGCCTCGGCCCGCGGTTGGTTCACGTCGACGAAGTGAGCGGTGAATCCACCGAGGTGTCACAGTCCTCGGTGCATGAATGTAACGGGGTTACATGGTGTGGAGCACACAGGGGTACGAAGTACCCGGAGAGTTAACAAACTCTCAGTACATAAGTTGGAGAGTTAACAAGGTATCTCAGTACGTTGGCTGAAAGCCACACGTTATGCATTTGATTAGGTTTAACTATGCTAGAAAGTTTAAAGAGAGAAAAATTTTTCTCCCCCCTGAGGGGGTTTGGGCCCCAATATAATTAAAAATAAGAACTCTGGTTTTGAAGCATTAAATTTAAGGTGTTATCTTTGAGACTGGTCTGGGCTGTAGTGTCCTTTGGATAAGGAACTTAGTATTAGTGACTCTTGAGTCGAACGTCTTCCTCTGACGCTAAAGCTACGGCAGCCCCGCTGCACTTGGTAGCACTTGTAGTCAATCCCGCTCCTGAGTCGGTTGACTATATCCTCTGCGAGGATGGAACACCCCGTGTTCGCGAATTTGCCCCCGGCGCAGCAGGACGCGCTTAATAAGCTTATGTCCTTGCTTGGCCCGGAGGGCGTGGCTCATCTTGCATCGCAAGGTCCAGAGGCGGTCACTGCCAGGCTGGAATCGTTCTCCCGCTACGAGAACGCGCTCTTGGAGCATGTCCAAGAGAAGATGAGCGCCGCAACGGCGGCGGCGTCGATGACGCGTGAAGAGTCTATGAGACTGAAACCGCTCATGGTGAGCGTAAAAACCTTCGAGGGGAAGGATGGAGAGAATCTCCTTCTCTGGACCCGTGAGGTCGAGATGGCCATGGGATCGGCCCTGCTCCAGTCTGAGCATCAGCGCGTGGCGCTGGCTGTCTCCAGGCTTGGAGGTCGCGCTCGCGAATGGGCACTAACGTGCGGCACGTCTGTTGACGCTGCATTTCCCACTTGGGATCAGCTGAAGCAACAGCTTTCGCGCGTGTTCGCGCCGCCTAATCAGGCGTACCGTATCCGGTCAAAGTTCCTTGCTACCCGCCAGGGTAAGAAGGATTTATTGGACTATGTCCAAGAGTTGAGAACTCTTATCGCCGGAATGGCGGCGGACCCTCTTCCGGAACTGGTCAGCGTGACCGTGTTCATGGAGGGACTTCGTGTGAGCGCAGCTCGAACGGAAGTGTTCCGTGTACACCCTAACTCTTTTGAAGAGGCGGTGGATGTGGCATTGAATGCCGAGCACAACTTCAGGTCGGCGCGACCTGGTTGGAGCGCTGGTAGCGCAAGCTCTTCGAGCGGTCCAGAGCCGATGGACCTCAGCTATGCTGAAGATGAAGAAGCGGAGCTTCTTGCTGCGGAGCAGCGCGCCGGCATCCGCCGATGCTTTGTGTGCAATAGCACTAAGCACTG
>NW_003303758.1:892347-894938 GCF_000142945.1 Phytophthora infestans T30-4 | reverse complement strand
TTCAACATGGCTTGCCTGAGGCAATTGTCTCGGATCGAGATCTCGCGCTTCACCGCGAAGTTCTGGACGTCCCTCTTCAGAGTGCTCGGCACTCGTTTGGACATGTCCACGGCGGACCATCCGCAGACCGATGGTCAAACCGAACGCGTGAATCGCGTTGTGGAGGATACCCTCCGAAGCGTATGCGCTGAGGCGCCAAAACGCTGGAGCCAGATGCTCCCACTCGTTGAGTTCGCATTAAATAATGCAGTGCACGCCTCGACAGGCTACACTCCGTTCTATGTGAACGGCTTGGTTAACCCTCGCGTCCCACTGACGCCGCCACGCAGTGGCTCAGGGCTTGGTGGGGGAGGGATAGCCGAGCGGCTAGCCGATGTCAGCCCTGTTGCGGTTCGCAAGCAAGTCGATGACTTTGTCTCTTTGAGACTGAGCGTAATGCGTCAAGTACGCGACGCTATGTCTGAAAGCCAAGACACGCAAAAGGAACATGCAGATGCCAAGGGGCAGAAGCAATGGTTGAGAGGTTTGAGGTCGGTGGACAAGTTTTATTAAACGCTATAAAACCTACCTACTCATGCAGTGTCTGCAGTCTTCAAGACGAAGTTAAGAACCTCCGTTCATAGGACCGTTCAAGGTCGTGCCCAAGGAAGGGCCTAGCGTATACGCTCAACCTTCCGAAGAAAGATGCGCACGCATCCGGTCTTCTATGTCGGCTTGCTTAAGCCATACCAAGACCCTGCTCAGGTGAGCGCGGAGGCGTTGGCACCAACGGTGGCTGGGCCACGGACAGCTGCAGGGCAGCAGGTGGTAGAGGTTCCAAGAACCAAAAAGACTTACGCAAGTGGCTAGGCTTAGCCAATTACTTGCACAAGTACAGTGCGAACTACGCGGAGATGGCTCGGCCATTATCAGATCTCCTTAAGAAGGACGCACCATGGTGCTGGAACGTCGAGCACGACGGAGCCTTTGAGGCTGTGAAGGAGAGCCTTCTCCAGGCTCCGATCCTTGCGCTGCCGGACCCGGATAGTCCGTTTAGCGTCGTCTGTGACGCCTCCGATTTTGCAATCGGTTGTGCTTTACTACAAGCAGACGCCGAAGGGCGTGAACGCGTGATCGCGTTTGAGTCTCGCCAGCTCAAAGCTGCAGAGAAGAACTATCCAGTTCATGACAAAGAGCTACTTGCAATGAAGTATGCTCTAGTCAAATTCAGGGTACACCTGCTAGGCTCTAAGCCTTTTGTGATCTTTACTGATCATGCGTCGTTACGCACTGCGACACAGTCGCCTCATCTCTCTCAGAGAATGGCAAGATGGCTTTCCTTCTTTGCCGAGTATAACTTCGAGGTGAAGTACAAGCCGGGGCGGCTTAATGTAGTGGCCGATGCGCTCTCGCGCAGGCCGGACTACGAGTTAGCTCATGTCACGACAGTGACGTCGTCAGTGCCTGACTTGATACGCGGAGCGTATGCACAAGACGACATGTGCGTAGCGCTGCTACGGGGCTCTTGGGAGCGAAGAGTTTAAAGACTCTGACAAGGAATTGTCTGGGCGCTTACGCGCGAGGCTGCATCGATACTCACTCGATGGCGGCCTTGCTTGTACTACAGCACCGACTCTGAGGATAACCCTTCGTGGTAGTCGTTTCCTCAATGATGAGGATCTAAAGTATCGAATCCTCTATGAGGTTCATGATACGCCCGTGGGCGGGCACTTAGGTCGGGAGAAGACCTATGGCTCGGTGAGCTCGATGTACTGGTGGCCCAAGATGTATAAGTGGGTCGGCACCTATGTACGCACGTGTGAGACGTGTCAACGGACAAAGTCCGCGCCGAGCACGGCAGCGCCATTGGCGAGTTTGCCTGTCCCCAAGGGATGCTGGCAGTCCATGAGTATGGACTTTGTGTTTGGCCTTCCCAAGGATAAGGCGGGAAACACAGGTATAGTGGTCTTTGTAGACCGATTGAGCAAGATGGCTCATTTAGCGGCAGTGCCGGACACCATTGATGGTGAAGGTACAGCTTTGCTGTTTTTAGACCGAGTCTTTCGCCAACATGGCTTGCCTGAGGCAATTGTCTCGGATCGAGATCCGCGCTTCACCGCGAAGTTCTGGACGTCCCTCTTCAGAGTGCTCGGCACTCGTTTGGACATGTCCACGGCGGACCATCCGCAGACCGATGGTCAAACCGAACGCGTGAATCGCGTTGTGGAGGATACCCTCCGAAGCGTATGCGCTGAGGCGCCAAAACGCTGGAGCCAGATGCTCCCACTCGTTGAGTTCGCATTAAATAATGCAGTGCACGCCTCGACAGGCTACACTCCGTTCTATGTGAACGGCTTGGTTAACCCTCGCGTCCCACTGACGCCGCCACGCAGTGGCTCAGGGCTTGGTGGGGGAGGGATAGCCGAGCGGCTAGCCGATGTCAGCCCTGTTGCGGTTCGCAAGCAAGTCGATGACTTTGTCTCTTTGAGACTGAGCGTAATGCGTCAAGTACGCGACGCTATGGCTGAAAGCCAAGACACGCAAAAGGAACATGCAGATGCCATGGAACTGAAGCAATGTTGAGAGGTTTGAGGTCGGTGACCAAGTTTTAT
>NW_003303758.1:859657-890919 GCF_000142945.1 Phytophthora infestans T30-4 | reverse complement strand
ATGTCTGACGACCGCGGCCAAAGAATACGTTGTCGAGACTGTTAGCTGATGATATCGCCTCAGCGGCGGGAGTGAAAGCAAAAACAAGGAAGATGGCACCTGTACCATGGTCGAAGTCACAATTAGCGCTTTAAGGCTCGTCTGCCGATCGAAGATTAGCTCCAACGGGTTGAAAGACAGCTATCTGCCAATGGCAAAGGCGTGCCTCGGTATTCTTACGTCGTGTGTTCGCTCTTATGGGCGAGTTTGATTTGATACGGACGAAATCAAATTGATACGACCAGTCCCAGAGAAGCGGGAACAAATACAGTAGCTAGCAGGTTCTTTTTACACGAAATTCAGGCGTCCGACGATATACAGAGTGCCCTTGCTGCATTTTCTGTAACGGGGTTACATGGTGTGGAGCACACAGGGGTACGAAGTACCCGGAGAGCTAACAAACTCTCAGTACATAAGTTGGAGAGTTAACAAGGTCTCTCAGTACGTTGGCTGAAAGCCACACGTTATGCATTTGATTAGGTTTAACTATGCTAGATAGTTAAAGAGATACATTTACCCCTAGGCGGCTTGGCCGCAATAATAGTAAATAAAACACTTCTGGTTTTGAAGCATAAAAGTTAAGGTGTTAACTTTGAGCCCTGGTCTTGGGCTGTAAGTGTCCTTTGGATAAGGAACTTAGTATTAGTGACTCTTTGAGTCGAACGTCTTCCTCTGACGCTAAAGCTACGGCAGCCCCGCTGCAATGAAGCTTCAACGTGGCAAGTTAAAGCCACCGTCAACACTTTCCCCCCGGTTTGGTGTGGTGCATCCAGCGCCATGAGAAATTTACTTGTCAGAGACGAGGATGTCAAGTGAGCGGCTAACCTTTTTCCATTTGCAGTTTCGGTGAGTTCTTGAACTTGAGGTCACGGTGATTCACAACTGAAGAGAGTGAATGCAAGTACGTCAACGCTTAGGCGAAACGAGAAGCGATACCAATTTAATCTTCATCGATGGCTTGAGAGTGGCTACTCGCTTAGAATTCTCTTAGTAGTTCTCGGGGGTCTCCTCAAATCATAAGCTCCGATACCACACAAAGATCGTCAAGGGAGCCCCAAGCCACGCATACAAAGCGCACGATGCGAGGATGATCGCGACCAGCCATCATTTAAGCTTCAGCCAGGAAATCATTCACCTTCGTTCTTTTTTCCCGCATTTCAGAAAATAGCATCTTGATCGAATGTGTTGCTTACAGAGGATCTGGAAGTGTTGTTTGTCGCGCCTGCGACCTTGACTTCCATATGCAAAAGTGAATGAATTAAACAGTATGTTAGCTAGATATCACGGCTGCCTTTTTCCTTGGTATCCAGTAGAGACCCCCACGAGTCCTACACTCACCGGACACGATCCAGTTCGTAGCCGCTGACACTTCCCCCGTCACGAGTATACAGCCACTTGGAACTCCCTGCGCTGTTCGTCCTGCCTCTCCGCCTCGGCCCGCGGTTGGTTCACGTCGACGAAGTGAGCGGTGAATCCACCGAGGTGTCACAGTCCTCGGTGCATGAAGCTTCAACGTGGCAAGTTAAAGCCACCGTCAACACTTTCCCCCCGGTTTGGTGTGGTGCATCCAGCGCCATGAGAAATTTACTTGTCAGAGACGAGGATGTCAAGTGAGCGGCTAACCTTTTTCCATTTGCAGTTTCGGTGAGTTCTTGAACTTGAGGTCACGGTGATTCACAACTGAAGAGAGTGAATGCAAGTACGTCAACGCTTAGGCGAAACGAGAAGCGATACCAATTTAATCTTCATCGATGGCTTGAGAGTGGCTACTCGCTTAGAATTCTCTTAGTAGTTCTCGGGGGTCTCCTCAAATCATAAGCTCCGATACCACACAAAGATCGTCAAGGGAGCCCCAAGCCACGCATACAAAGCGCACGATGCGAGGATGATCGCGACCAGCCATCATTTAAGCTTCAGCCAGGAAATCATTCACCTTCGTTCTTTTTTCCCGCATTTCAGAAAATAGCATCTTGATCGAATGTGTTGCTTACAGAGGATCTGGAAGTGTTGTTTGTCGCGCCTGCGACCTTGACTTCCATATGCAAAAGTGAATGAATTAAACAGTATGTTAGCTAGATATCACGGCTGCCTTTTTCCTTGGTATCCAGTAGAGACCCCCCACGAGTCCTACACTCACCGGACACGATCCAGTTCGTAGCCGCTGACACTTCCCCCGTCACGAGTATACAGCCACTTGGAACTCCCTGCGCTGTTCGTCCTGCCTCTCCGCCTCGGCCCGCGGTCGGTTCACGTCGACGAAGTGAGCGGTGAATCCACCGAGGTGTCACAGTCCTCGGTGCATGAAGCTTCAAGGTGGCAAGTTAAAGCCACCGTCAACACTTCCCTCCCGGTAATAAGTTATCGTCGAATGCTGAGAGCCTAGGCCACACGTTTGACAGCTGCATCGCCGGAATGCCGTTGCACGTATGATCGGACCAGCACCGAAACGTCCTCGAACAGCGAATCGGTAGGTTCCCACGAATCGTCAAGCTCCGATAGGCCACGCCAATGCACTCGAAACTGGGACTGCTTCGTCTCCACGTCATATCGTACTCCGCGGAGCTCATCGACGACATGTCCTTCGCTATTGTGAGCGATGAGTTGCAGCAAGTCCTTTGCCACATTTAGCGATGCGTTGGCGTAGAACTTCAGGCGGCTGGCATGCACAGAGCGTCGCTCACCGGTGATTAGGCTCTCAATTACAAAAATTCAAGTGGACTCCGTGTCAACGACCTTCGCAGGTTTACACCAACGTACGCTCAGCTTCGTGCGCGTGTTGGCTCATACATCCGCGTAGAGCACAAGTCACCCACGTCGAAATGGACCATAACAGCAGAGTCACGCTTGTTCTTGGCTTTGCGCCCACTAGCACATGTATTGGCGTTGTTCGTCGCCACAGCTTTGTGTATATTGTCGAGGGCGTCGCGAAGCTTGGTGACCTCGTCCTGTTGTGTCTGCTCCACCAGCCCTAGCGTCGTGCATCTGGTAGCGCAATCGCGTCCAGAGGCGACCTTGCAGGCAGCCCAGTCATAGCCATTACAGGTGCTATTCCTCCTAGCGCCCCTGACGAAGAATGGTTTATAACCATTTGCACGACCTTCACAATACGTGGCCAATCCGTCGCAAGCATGCGCCATAGTGAGAGATGGACCCGACACCAGCGTAGGGCGTCTCGCATCACCACTTCTACGGTGCCATTTGCCCAAGGCGACCTAGGGGTAGTGAAGTGGTGGTGAGCTCCAAGGAATTGTTGAAGGGATTTGATCACCTCGTTTGTGAAGTGAGTACCTTGATCGCTCACCCAAGTGCTACAGACCCCGAAACCACTCCAGTAACATGTCATACGTGACAGCAGCTGTAGCTTCACTACACGGGTGAAACCAAACAAATTTTGATGCGTCGTCCCTTAGCACCAAGAAGTAGAGTTCACCAGTCGTAGCAGGGCTCATGTATAGATAATCCCAGTGGAGAACCTCGTTTGGTTTGTCAGCGTGAAGTGCCTCTCCCAATGGGCGTGGAATAGGAGGTCCGCCTCTCGTAGTAACACAGTGCAAACAGCGACTAATGACGAAAGTAATGTCCTCCTTGATACCATCCCAATCGAAGCGCTGCGTATTGCACTCAATGCTACTGGTAATCCACGGTATCCTGCTGCTGCAAAATACCCCACCACGCATAGACGACCTTGAAGATGACCTGCATCAGCCGGAATCCAAATCGCTCCCGTCTCCTCTCGAAAACGCATGTCTGCACCCTCAGCCAGACCCTTCTCTTGTAGTACCTCAGGGTGTTCACGGACAGCCTCCTGCTGTACTCTCACAATCTCCACGTCATCAGGCCAGTGGAAATTTTCCTCCAATTTCGGTGACAGAGGTAGCGGTACTTGGCGAATCGCACAGACCGAAGTCGTAGAGCCCCAACGAGAGACCAAATCTGCCCAGACGTTCTCTTCACCACTGATGTCGTGAATTTAACACTCATACGCCAGAAATAGGAGTACCCAGCGCTTAATATGTCTGCCGTGTACTTCGGCACGCTCGCCAAGACACTGGAGGGACTAAAAATGAACCTCAAATTTCGGTGATCCGTGTAGAGCGCAAATCCCCCAGGTCGATGCAGCAGGTAATCAGCGCGACCGCACGTCTCAATAACTACGAATGCTTCCTTTTCAGCAATAGCCCATCTGCGCGCCGCCCCGAAAAAAACTGCCACTCAAAAACATGAGAGGAGAGTGGTGCTGCTCTGATAATTCCCGTGGCAAGTGGTCATACGGAACTTGCATCGCCATCGCACCCCAATGCGTATCCGAGGCATCGGTAAAAATACAAAGTCGCTGGTTATTATCAGGAAGAGCAAGTTGAATTGCTTTGCCAATGGTCCCCTTGCATCGTTCCAAGCACTGGAGGTGACTACCTTCCCAGCCGACTGTAGACTCACCTGAGCCACCAAACGACGAGTTCGACCACCTACCTGCTGGTATACCGCTTCCATCATGTCCATGAGTGGTTGTACCATCTTGTTGTAGTCCGGAATTGACTGTCTCATCCAATTGAGTGCACATACAAACTGCTTCAACCCCTGACCTGTGCTTGGTGGCGGCAACTCCTGCAGAGCTTAAATCCGCTCCGGATCGTGCTTCGCGCCGTCTCCAGACACACCAACGGGCTTCCATCAGGAAAAACGATCACTTCAATGTATTCGGCTTGAGTCCTTTCGTCTTGCAGACTTCAAGTTCCGCCTTTAGAAGCTTGAAAACGCCCTCTTCGGCTGCATGATATCCAAGTAGGTCGTCTAACCAAATTAATAGGCCCTTGTACAGAAATACAGCGAGCATATTCTGTACCGTGGCTTGACAGTCGGTCACACTGTCCGACCCCTCCATTAGCACTCGCGTTGGCGTAAAACCACCCTTATCCGTAAGAAACGAGAACAACTCCTGGCTATTCAAGGCCAGTAAGAACTGCCAGTACCCCTTGGAGAAATCCAGTAAAAAGTAGTATCTCGAGTCATGCAAAAAATCCAGGATCACCTCCAGCATTGGCATAGGCCACATAATTCGGAGGGTTTGCGCGTTAACTTTGCGGACATCAACAGTCATACGAAAGGGGTCAGGTCCTGTTTTGCTCACAATGAGAGGCGGATAACACTATTTGCTCTTGGGGCTCCTGTAGCAGAGTCCATCTGCCACTAGTTCTTCCACGTGACGCCGCGTAAGCTCTCGATGCTGCCGCGAATAATGTCGCGCCTTGCAGCGCACAGACTCTGCCTCTGGCTTGAGCGTGACCTCCAACGGCGGCATATCCACAGGTGGATCATTCCCCAGATGTAAACGGAATGTATCGATGTCCTCCCACAACAATGCTTCTAGGAGGTAGAGGTAGAGTTCACTGGCACCTCTCGCTTCAGCCTCCTTAATCTTTAGAAGTAGCGCGCTCCAGACTTCCTTTCGATCCTCGTCAAGATCTCGTTGCCAATACCTTCAGGAAAACCTGCGTACGCTTCGTCAGACAGAAAACCCGCCTCTTCGGGAGTAGGTACTGGAGTTCCTAAGTTCATCGCCACCGCCATCACCTGTCGTAGACCTCCTTTGCCTTCGGGCCCAACAGACTCCATGTCCAGCACACTATGTTGTTCACGCACTTTAGACAAAATACCCACGGGGTCATAGCCGAGTTTCCGCATCAGTGGACGACTTTGTAGAAAATCCTTCTTTCCAGCAGGTAGCTCTTCCGGCGAGATCCAGCACACCACGCTTGCAACGATTAATTTACCGACGAGGGTTTCAGCACCAATATCCAGCTTAATCTTCTGAGTAATCGGGACGATAGCTCCGCCAAATCCTTCAGCCTCCGCGGCTACTTCCAAAGCTCAAATAGACAGCCATTCTTTACGATCTCGTAGGTTATGCCCCAGTGACTCAGCGACGATGGAATACTCCGTGCCAGTGTCTAGAGTAATGTGTCCCTTTACAGCGCCGTTAATCCCACACGGAAGCGTGGATCCGTCAGCATTTACCGTAAACTCCAGAGGGATGTGTCCACTCACAGCCGTCACACCTTTCTTTCGACTTTCCTTGACCAACTCGCGAGCTTTATCTGTAGTTGCCTTAGGGCACTGGAGCACGGTCTGCGTCGGATCCCTACACTTATAGCACGTCCACTCCACTTAGGCTTTGGGCTAAATACCGTGCTGTGGGCCTTCCGTCGACGTTCGCTGCTGCTGTTGCGATATAGGAATTGCCTTCCCGCCTCCATTATTCTCGCCTTACTCATACTTGTAGCCACGGCGGTTTTCCCGCTTTTACCGACGTTTAATGCTGGTGTTGCTCTTCTCGGACGAAGTCAAAGCTGTCTCGAAGAAGCAGAGCGACTGAACTTTAGGTGTCAACGGCTTGTTAATCGTCCTCTTCAGCTTCGTGAGGCCTGTGTCTTTCAACGCCTGCGGTCGAAGTCCCTTGCACAAGTATTGAACTGCTAACTTCGGCTTTCCATGGAGAAATCGTCCACATTCTGCGCATCCAGTATCGAGTGAAAATCTGCGACAAGTCTGGTCACGCGTGACTTGGCATCAGACAGCGTTGTATTCATCTCGAGACCGCGCATAGCAGTAGCCAGTCGCGCGTAGTCTTTGGTATCGCTGTTACGAGCACTCAGGAAGTAGGATTTCCACATTTCTGCGGTAACTTCCGCTTTTGGGCGCTGCAGCTCGTAGTCACAGATACGAAAGAGTGTCGTATGCTCAATACACGAGCTCAGAGGCATCAAGCGGATCTGGCCAACCTCTCGATTCCCTTAGTCCAGCACTCTTCCTTTGCGTTCATACACCAAGTAGCTGTCCATAAACGCCTTCTTCTCGCGACGGGAGCTTCCTCGATACAACGGAGGCGTCGGTACGCTTCCTCTCATTGCTAACGTCAAGTGTGGCGCACTTACGTCTGCTTCTTTTTCCTCTTCTTGTCCAGTCATCAGCAAATCTTCGGTCTCTCGCGGCTGACGAGCAAACCACCCCCATCGCACCTGGCCGCGTGGGGAAGTTGGCAAGTGTACCACTTCTCGCAGATTCTCAATCTCCTGAGCCTGGTGGCCCACCCGTCCAGACGCCTCCCGTAGAACAGCGTTGTAAGTTGTCATCAGCTCTTGCTGCTGCTCCATCTGAGCCCGGAGCGCATCGTAGTCCCCTTTTAGTTGCAGTTGGCTCTGGAACTGCTCTTGCAGGTCCAGCGAGAATCGCTGGACCATTTCTTCTTGTTAATCATGAAACTTCTGAGGTTGTTCCAACCTGAGCTGCCGCACTGTAGCTAACTATTGAGCCATCGCCTCTGCCTGACGGTTACGATCTTCCTGCAGCTGGCGAGAGTGCTCCTCTTGCAAACTCTGTTGCAGCGACTGTTGGAGCGATGAAGTCGACGTTCTTCTTGTCTTAACTACTCCTCCACGACGGCATCCGACGGTCCCCCTCCCAATGGATGACCGACGACTTCTCAATGGAGACGCCATGTCGTGACTCGACTCCACTAAAGCATTCTTTGTTGTTTGTCGCGCCTGCGACCTTGACTTCCATATGCAAAAGGGAATGAATTAAACAATTTGCTAGCTAGGTATCACGACTGCCTTTTTCTTTGGTATCCAGTAGAGACTCCCCATGAGTCCTACACTCACCAGACACGATACAGTCCGTAGCCGCTGACACTTCCCACGTCACGAGTATACAGCCACTTGGAGCTCCCAACGTTGTTCGCACTGCCTCTCTGCCTCCCCCTCGGCCCGCGGTTGGTCCACGTCGACGAAGTGAGCTGTGAATTCACCGAGGTGCCACAGTCCTCGAGGCATGAGCAGCTTCAAGGTGGCAAGTTGAAGCTACCGTGAACAGGAAGCAAAAGTCAAAGACCTTGGCGCCTCGAAAAAACAGCAACATCATACAATGACAGCAGGGGTTGGAGCGATGCAGTGGATGGCGCCTGAAGTGATGACGGCACAACGTTGCTCCGAGAAGGCCGACAGCTTCTCTTTGGGTGTTATTTTGTCGGAGTTGGACTTGCAGACACCTCCGTACTCTCACGCCAGGATTGATCCGGAGACCAGCCTGATGCAGCTCTTATCCAGAGGGTGGCGTCGGGCGATTTGCGGGCTGCATTTCCGCCCCACTGACTTGCCTCTATTGTGGAGCTGGCAGAAGAGTGTGTCACGCTGTATCCTGCTGCCCGACCGGGGGCTCCGATGGTGATGTTTAAGCTGCAAACGATCATGAAGGAGGTGTTAGGCGAAGGATGCGTCGTCTAGAGGGATGAAGCATTGACAGTATTGTAGACTGGAGAGTTAGGCGAGAGCTTCATACCATACTCGTGCTTTGTATCGTGCTGGTAAGTGTCAAGCGTGCTCAAGCTGTGTCGAATGCTTCGCAAGCCCATTCCTTCATGGCGTGAACTTCATTGTACACTGTTCACGCTAATTAGTCATACCCGGACCAATTGTGGTGTACAGATCGAAGCCCAATATACAGGTATTTCAGCTGTCCATTTTGTAAGAACTACTGGTCTAATTTTTAAACCGAACACATTGGAGCAAAGGCCCGGTGAGACCTTCAAAACCGGTCTTTTTCGGTATATTTGGTCATATTTATCAAATATTTCGAATTTGTGATATCACTAAATTGCAAATTAGACTACATGTAGCGTTAATTGCGAACTACTGTACGACTAATTAGCGTGAACGGTGCAGCGCGTTTCTTTTTCTTAGGAGAAATTCGACAAAACGATTTGATGCGCTTTTAACTTATAGACTTCATTATGAAATCAATGATTAGCTTGATTTAATACAAAAGTGCCTCAAAGCGACTGTATAAACCGATATCTCATCTTACAGAAATTTCACATCAAATATGCTGATTGCACATCGCACAAGGATAATTGGCTCGCGTTTCCAAGCAGACTGGTGCTTGGATTGCAGTACCGGCGTATCATTCACACATTGATCCCGAACGCCTTAGTCTCCGCCTTTTCACCCTCCACGATGCTTCGTCTCTCGCGTATGAGCATGCACTTGGCCCGCCCAACCAGCGCTGTAGTGCGTGCTATGAGCACATCCAAGCTGAGCTTGGAGCAGCTCGCACAGCGCCAGAGCCTCAAAGGCGCGCGTGTACTGGTTCGCGCCGACCTGAACGTGCCGTTTAAGAAGAATGTCACGCCCGCCACTATCACGGATGACACGCGTATTCGCGCCGTGTTACCCACGCTGAAGCTGCTGCAGGGTGCAGGCGCGCGTACCGTCCTGTGCTCGCATCTGGGCCGTCCCGGCGGTGAGGCCAAGGACGAGCTGCGTCTCACGCCCGTGGCCGCACGTTTGGGCGAACTTCTCAGCAGCCCTGTCAAGAAGCTGGACGACTGCATTGGCCCCCAGGTAGACGCCAGTATCGACCAGCTACAGGACGGCGAGATCGTATTGCTCGAGAACGTGCGCTTCTACAAGCAGGAGACCAAGAACGACCCCGAGTTTGCTAAACAGCTGGCCCATGATGCCGACATCTACGTCAATGACGCCTTCGGTACGGCACACCGCGCCCATGCCTCGACAGAGGGCGTGACTAACTTCATCAAAACCAACGTGGCCGGTTTTCTCGTTGAGAAGGAGCTTAAGTATCTGTCCGGCGCGGTGGACGCCCCCGTGCGTCCACTCGGTGCTATCATTGGAGGTGCCAAGGTATCTACTAAGATCCCCGTACTTAAATCGCTACTACAAAAGTGCGACAAGATCATGATTGGCGGTGGCATGATCTTCACCTTCTACAAGGCGCAGGGTCTAGACGTCGGCAAGTCCATCATCGAGGAGGACAAGGTTGCACTCGCTAAGGAGATCCTGGAGGAGGCCAAGCAGCGTGACGTACAGATTGTGCTCCCTACGGACGTTGTGGTTGCGGATAAATTTGAAGCCGACGCCCAGTCGAAGGTCGTGCCCGCTAACGCCATCCCCGCTGACTGGCTCGGCTTGGACATTGGTCCGAACTCAATGGCTACGTTCGCCAAGGAGCTCAAGGAGTGCAAAACGGTTGTGTGGAACGGACCCATGGGCGTGTTTGAGTTCCCTGAGTTCGCCAAGGGCACGTTCGGCGTGGCCAAGGCTCTCGCCGAGAGCACGGAGAGTGGCGTCACCACCATCGTGGGTGGCGGCGACTCTGTGGCTGCGGTGGAGCAGGCCGGTCTAGGCGCGAAGATGAGCCACATCTCCACTGGTGGCGGTGCCAGTCTGGAGCTGCTCGAGGGCAAGGTGCTCCCGGGTGTCGCTGCGCTGAACGACGCTTAAGTTATTCAGGGTTAGAAAGCCGGTATCCTGCAGCACAGTTAGAAGATGATCAACATCAAAAAGGTTGTAGGCGCCTCAAAGAAAACATTTTTGGTGATAATCAATACTTGGAAGTACGAAATACTGGCCTCAACACTGTAATCCAGCTCGAGTACAGCTGAAGAACTGGAAAGCTACATAGTTGTTAGCCTGGGACATTTACGCATGTCGGTCGATGGTGTTCCGCTTCAACAATGCGATTGTCAAATGCGTTTGACAGCTACGTCGGGAAGACTTGCATCTGTAGTGTCACGTCTGTACGCGTTATCACCACATCTTACGTCCAAACCGCTCGTTGCTAACATACTTCATGTGTTTTCAATACCTCTCGCATTCAGCGTAGATCAAACTTTATGCAAGTTTAGCGATGGCATTGCCACAAGCCGAACCGCCTTCACACTTGTCTTTCGCGTCGCTACCCTTGACGCACATTACACACGCGATTTCTGATCGTTGTAGTGACCATTTGCCTTCCCGCGTTTCAGCGGCACCTCTAATCCGCTGGGTGCTTTTCGCGTGGCCTGGCCACTCCAAGGAGTGTTAGTGGTGTCTTTCGGGTCGGCTAACTTAGCCCGGCTTAGCCGCTAAGCGTTCTGTCGAGAGAGAGTGCGAGTGTCGTCTGGATACGACCCGACAGGTGTTGCAGGTGCCGCCGTTAGTAACTGAGCCCTGAGCTACATTGAATGAGCAAGTGAGTCAAAGGTGTGGGCAGTAATGACATCATCAATCCAAGAACGAAGCTCGACTCCAAGTTCGGGCCAGTGACGATCGATTATTCTAGAATCGCGGCCGGACTATCAACTAAAGAAGCGCGAGAGAACTGGCGGTTCCAGGATTGCCTCGTGCAATTGAAGCCCCACGCGCGACTTGCGTGCGTGAGAGCAAACACGCACGCTGAAGACCGAGTCACACGTAGTACACTTTGAGTCGCTCGGACACCGTCGTCGAGCGTCGAACACCGGCTTTTAGTCGATAAGCCTTTCCCCATCGTGGCACCAGGATGGCTGATCGTTTTGCTCAACCTACCATACTCAACGCGCTTGCCTCGATCGAGGCAACGAAAGTGCCATCCCATATGGGCGTACAAGTACGTGTAGTTGCTCGTGCTGGGGAAACGAGTGGGTAAGCTGTGGCCGCGTCGTCGGCGGCACCATATCTACCCAGCAAAAGAGCCACGGAATAAGAAGTCAAGTATCCAAGTGGAGTGCAACGATGCGCTGCCTCCTCTCCGGCCGCGCAGCGATCATAAAGACGAGTACCATGGCGCATTACTCGCGCCCCATGTGTTATCACCGCAGGAGTCTGTGTCAAACCGATCTGCTGCAGCGCCTCCAATTTAACCCCGCCACCTCCAAATGCGTTCCACGCCGTACGGAGTGCTCGCAGGCCACTACGGGAGAAATTTGTGTGGAGCCGTGATTGAGAGTCACCGTTGATCCACTCTGAGGTCTTCAGACGAAGCAAAGGTCGGACCTTCGACTGGAACTTCAACATACATTTTCCTGGTTGTAAACGGGGATTTGCGCCGAGATCGGACGAATACTCTCTGGAACCTCCGGTCTGGAGGGGTTATTAATAAAACCCTTTTTTAGCAAATCATAAATCTAAAAAAGCGCTAAAAAAAAATATCAGTTTAAATAGTCTGAATTATCCATACAAGAGTGTAAGTTATTCGATTGAAGATTAAGCTGGGAGTTCAGGCATAACTTAGGCAGCCTGCCTGGCAGCGCTGATTAGCTTCGCCGCCCGGATCAAGTTGACAACATACCACTCGATTCGCACGTTGCGAAGCGTGCTGGAGTCTCCAGTGGAGACGAAGGCAGAAAGCCAGCGACGGCGGCAGACAGGCTTGAGTCCACAGATCGGACAGAGACGCGGGGGGGCGGCAGACAGGCTTGAGTCCACAGATCGGACAGAGACGCGGGGGGGCGGAAGATGAAGCGCTACAACGCCAGTCACTGCAACGACGGGCTTGTGGCTCAAAGACGACGGCCACCGGAGCCCAGGCTCGAACGGACATGCGCACGCCAACAACGAGCTCAGCAATCGACGTGGTCAACCGCTAGGCAGCGATTACACAGGACACCAAACGGCGTAGAGAGTAAAGTAGTGTGCTAACCTCTCGCCAGTTGCGCCTGCCATGGAGCTTCGATCGCATTCGCGACCCACGTAAATCTGCACGTGTTAAGTTAATACATGCATTGCCATGGGGTTCGCGACGAGCTAAGTCTTCGAACGAAGTCAACACTCGCCACACCACTCTGATCTGAACGTTAGCTTTCCGGCCTTCGTCGTTGAGTGGGGGCTGTAGCTCGAGTACACGCAAAAGGGAAGGCCCACGGTCGATCGCTCGCCACGTCAAGTCGCGTCCAGGATCCAGCGACCAAAACGATCGTCGGTGCCGGCGGAACATTGGACTGGAGTCACGCATAGCTTACGCTCCGGGCTGTCTTCCCCTAAACAGCCGCCGCCATTGACAACGCGCTCGACCCCTTTGCAAACGCCGGTGTTCCGTCACTTCGACAGCAACAACCGCGCGCCAGCCAAAGCAGCCGAAGCAGCAGAACTCTGCAAAAAGTGCAACGGCGGGGCGCGGGCTCTTTCCTTGCACCGGTGCACAAAACGCAGAGCGGGGCCGGCGCCGGTCCAGCGCAAGGGGGGACCATGACGGTCACCATCCGGAGTCATTCGAGATTTTTACTCTCCAACCCCATCTACTCGTCCCGCGTAACACCGGAGCGAGAGATACAACCGCTCCAGTAGCTCTTCCGGTCAACGGAATCCTACTACACCCGCGCCCCCCACGACTTAGCGTCGTACATTCCTCCCAAGCTCCGCCTTAAACAGCAGCTTCCCCCAACTTGTCGCTCGTCACTTGATGAACGCGAGTACTATCCCTTCATTTATTACCGACCACCCCATCCACTCTACCCCGGACTCGCCGTCCGCTTCTAGGTACCCTGTACTACCTCAGATTCAGTACCTGCACTCGCCGCTGACCAAAGCTCTGGCTCGCCCAGGCGGGGGGCCCGTCAAGCAGACCATGGCGTATGCTATGGCGGGCGGCCGCTTCGACTCCAGCACGTCGAGCGACGATGATGAGAATGTGGACCGCAGCAACAGCTTCGCGCCCAGCAGCGGCCCTGCGTTCTCACCTCTCCGGAGCACCGAGGACGGAGAAGTCGAAGCGGTCAGCGGCATCGCGGCCATGAGTCTCAGCTACATTATCAACGGAGAGATGAAGCAGGTGACACAGGACGACGACGACAGCAGCAGTAGCACTGGCGGCAGCTCGCGCGGCGGCTTCGATCTCTCGTCCATGCTCAACACGGTGTGTGCCAAGCCGGACTGTTATCGCACCATTCGTGGCCCGAGCGGCACCTTCTGCAAGTATCACAAGCAAAGTCGCTTCTGTCGTGCCGAGGGCTGCTCCAAGAGCGCCAAGACGGGAGGCTTCTGCATCTCGCACGGAGGTGGAAAACGCTGTGCGCACCCTGACTGCAACAAGAGCGCCAAGCAAGGTGGTCTCTGCATTTCGCACGGCGGTGGGAAGCGATGCAGCGAGGTTGGTTGCACAAAGTCGGCGCTCGTGGGTGGCTTCTGCTCAGCCCACGGTGGCGGCCGCAAGTGCAAAATGCCTGAATGCACCAAGACAGCGCTTCTGGGAGGGCTGTGCATTGCGCACGGCGGGGGAAAGCGCTGTCAGATTGAAGGTTGCTCCAAGAGTGCTGTGGGAGGCACGCTGTGCGTCTCACACGGCGGTGGGAAGCGCTGCCAGGCTGAAGGATGCAACAAAGGTGCCGTTCGGAATGGTGTGTGTATTCGCCACGGAGCGAAGCGCGAGCAGCCGTCGATGGCACCCTAAACAAAGGTTCCCGTGAGCTGGAGGCCTGAGCCTCTATAGAGGACGACGAAATCGTAACGCGGTTGCCATCGGAAGTGGCCGCAATACATTTTGCTAACGTCCCGTACATATTTTTCATTAGAAAATGTTGCGCCGTTATGCCTTGCATGCTTGTGTGGCAAAGGAAAGGGTTGGATCTGTCAATGTTTTTGGCGAAGAGAAGCTGAAAACCTTTCGATAGATACTTTTTGCAACATGCAACAAGCAACTTGCAACAGGCAATTACTACATTTAATCCCTAAGAAAATAAATCAAACTGAAGAGCGCGAATTGCTGCTCTGGACGCGTACTTCCTGGATACTTTTCGATATGCAACAGTTTACTCGAGTCTGTGTTCACTTTAGCCGAACCGTTTGATGCGCACTTGTATCTGTTGCCGACAGAGGGGGCAGTGTGAAAGGAACTCCCCGCACTTTTGACATGTTTCGTGGCCGCATTGAAACACCGTGTCCTTCTTTCTGTCCTCGCAGATGGGGCACAATAATGCGTCTTGAAGTCTTGCCAGCTCTTCCTCGGCCATCGACGTACGATGCTGCAACGTCGGCCGTGTCGCCTCGACAGAGCCAAAAAGCGGGGCTGATGGTGAGGTCGTTTGGCCGTATTGCGTGGTTGTTGTTACACTGTGTGCCTGTGCCTGTTGCGACTGTGGTTGGAAGACACCGTGAATGTGGCTGTGATGGACGTTCTCAATAGGTTGCGGCGGTGGGAAAACGTCAACACGAGGAAGATCGGTGCGTACCCTGAACGGCCCGCGATTCAAGTAGTTCATCGCCTTGATTGTGCGATACTGATCAGGTATCTCCATCAACGCCTGGAGCGCAAATTGCGTCTCTTTCATCTGTGGATCGTTGAATTGCGACGTGATTTTGTGATACTCTACGAACTGGAAGTTGTCAAACTTCCTGTGCACGAGATAATTGTCGAAATAGATCATGGATTCCCACGGACCATCCCCCACGCCCACCATAACAATACTTAGAGGAAAGTTACTGGCATACGTGATGGCGTCGATGGTCTCCTTTTCATTCTTGCTGACGGAATGCGGTGGAATATCCACCGAGCGCGTGACTTGCCCATCAGCAATAATGACGAGGATATGATAATCCCCCGTGCGATTGACAATATTTACGGCTTCATTGATAATGGGCGCGAAGGACGTGGGGCCCGCCATGACCACGTTTCGTACGACTTCTCGGTACCGGAAGCGGATGTTTTCCAGTGGAAATCCAGCCTGGCCATGCTCGGCAAAGGTAAACACCGCGCGGTCGCACGTTAACTCGTCTCCGAAGCCATACACCGGGATGATGTTGTCCTCGTCTGCACAACACGCAGCAACACAGTCGGTAAGAGCCCATCCAGTCCATAAATTCCGCTGTTTGACGCACCAAAGTCTCGTAAGGTCCGTCCGATTGTCTCGATCACGTCCTCGTACGGGTTGTGTGCGCTCTGGTCGTCGATATCGTGGAGACTGCGGCCACCGAACGTGCGTTTGCCGCTCCACTCGTTGGACTTGGTGCCTGTCCACACAACAATGCCATTAGAACGCAATTACTTTTTTCTACTATCTGTTTTGACGCACAGTCGATTCCGATGATGAGGTTGCAACTCTCGAGGCCACTGCTTCTCAGCGCCTGTGTCACCTGGGGCAACGACGAGAACTGATCAGGGATCATCTGCGTGAGCTCAGCGGAGCGGCCGGGGATGGGGCGCGGACCTGTCTCCGTCATAGAACGCGACTGCCGTCGATGTTTGCTCGGTTCGTTGCCCATAGCTGCCAGAGATTTTTGTAGAATGAACAGCAGTGAAAGAAGTTCTTTCGGAAATGGAGCCAACAAGATATTCCTCTTGGTTACAGTATGGTTGAAAAAGTTCTGTTTTCTGACAACTCGACGTACTACGTATCAAAAATCCGAAAAAAGATTGTGGGTACATGTATACAGTACACTTAGTCGAACGACAATTGTTTCTTGCAAAAGTATGTACAGTCTTCTACAGCTCAGTGTATTAATTTATTTAAAAAATGACTCGCTGCGGCCGCTTTACTGGGCCAGGACAAGAAAGCACTGCACACATGCAACGCGAAATTCGTTATTTTGTGATTTAACTCGTTAAGGAGACTTTTTCTAGGACCCTTTGTTGCGTTTCACTGTACATGTAAGCGTGGATTCTTCATTTATCAGGTGCACGATGGTTTCGTGACAATATTATTGATACAATAGTCAAATGCATTAGGGACGGCAAATATTTTCTTGATGATAGTATACTATTAATGGTTCAGGATAACCTGGCCTAATTCTTACGTGAACAACAGCTCGAGTCATTGAGGATATTATGCAGATTGGATCGACCACAAAGCAACTTGGTCTGTGAGCTGTGCCATTACGCTGACAGAGTTGGCGATGGCGATGCCAACTCAACGATTATTAAATTAAACATCTCTTTGTGTTATGAAGGAAGACATATATTCGCTCTTCGGTGTAAACTCCATGCGCAACTGACCGCCACGCTTCAATTTCTTCCCTAAATATCTACATACGCAAGTTTCGTTCCCCTATACGGCAACAACTTCATCTCCATCTACAGCATACTCGCGGGGTCTCTGGATTGTGTCAATTGCTGCTGCGCCGCTGCGTCCGATATGTGTTCATGTTGGCGATACATTTGCTCTTCAGCTGCCTGCTGCTCCC
The DNA here is from genome assembly GCF_000142945.1 of Phytophthora infestans T30-4. Lineage (NCBI taxonomy): Eukaryota > Oomycota > Peronosporomycetes > Peronosporales > Peronosporaceae > Phytophthora > Phytophthora infestans. Next base: position 873,955 of record NW_003303758.1, on the reverse strand, counting down.
GAAGCAGCTTCTTCTTCCGGTGTCGCTCTTTGCGCTCCTTGCGCTCGTCGAACACCTCAATCCCGACCAATCCAAGCTCGCAAAGGCCGATCACGACGGCGCTACGCAGTTTGGGGCCTGAAAAAAGCGTCATCTTGAGCACAGACTTCAGCACAACAGCGTAGAAGACGGCCACGACCAACGAAGCCAGCATGAGGTTGTATTTGTAGTTGCGTGCCTTCCGCAGACGTTTTATCTTCCAGCAAAAGAGGAACTTGGCGAAGTAGACGAGAAACCACGCGAAGCCGAAGGGCGTCGGGTAGAATATGTAGATCCACTGCAGCAGACGTTGGTTCTCGTCTAGCTCGCCTTGCGTGTACTTGCTAGCCACAAAACTCGCGGCGTGTGTCGTACCGGCGCCGACGTCGAAGAAGGCCACGACCACGGCAAAGATGGCGAAGAACGTCAGCGACGCGTACAGCCACCGGTAGAAGCGCTTCTGATGCACGAACCCCCAGTAGCCGTCCGACACCGTCAGCATGTTGCGGAGCCGGCGCCGCTTCCCCATGATCAGTGGCGGCTTTTGCAATAAGTGTCGTGTTGTGTTCAGACAAAACTTTATCCCTTTTAGCAGGTTCTTCGAAGTGCGCAAATAATAAAGTAGAGGCTGTTAAGTACGGATAGGTGACGTCACACAAGATTTTTTGATGCGCATCATCCGAGGTCTCTGTAATCCCTCCTCTCGAGTAGCTGTCATTATTCCTCCAGCGAGCCCCATCTAAATGGCTGACCGTGTGCTCGAATTGCTAGCGCCTGTGCAGGCGGCGCTGAGCGCCTCTCCTCTGGCTGTGAAAATCACGGCGGCTGTGGGCTGCCTGGTACTATCTCGCCTGGCGCTGCAGCTGCTGGGATCAGTGTACACGTTCTTCCTGCGTCCGGCCAAGAGCCTTAAGGGCTTTGGCCAGTGGGGCGTCGTCACGGGCGCCACGGATGGTATTGGCAAGGCGCTGGCCATGGAACTGGCGCGCAAGGGAATGAATGTGGTGCTGCTGAGCCGCACTCAGAGCCGTCTGGAGGCTGCGCGCGACGAGATTCTGGCCAAATACCCTAAGGTGCAGGTGGAGATCTTAGCTGTGGACTTCAACCAGGTGGACGAGCCCAGCGTGCGCGAGGCGCTGCAGAAGAAGCTGGACCAAGTTAAGGATGTCGGTGTGCTCTTCAACAACGTCGGTGTGTCGTACGACTTCCCCGAGTTCTTCGACCAGCTCCCGGAAGACCGCGTGGACAGCCTTATCAAGCTCAATGTGGCTGCCACCACCGTCATGACCAAGCTGGTGCTGCCCGGTATGGCTCAGCGTAAGCGTGGAGTGATTGTCAACCTGAGCTCCGGCTCGGGCCGTATGGTCGTACCGCTGCTCAGCGAGTACTCAGCCACCAAGAAGTACGTGGAGCAGCTGACGCTATGTCTCGCAGCTGAGTACGCGGCTAAGAACGTGCACGTCCAGTGCCACGTGCCTATGTTCGTGTCTACCAAGTTGGCCAAGATCCGCCACTCGAGCTTCATGGTGCCATCTCCCGCCACGTACGCACGCGCGTCGGTGGCACACCTGGGCTACGACACACTCATCTCGCCGTACTGGCCGCACGCGCTGCAGATCTGGCTGTATGAGAGCGCCCCCACGTGGCTATTGGCTAAGGTATGCACCTAGCAGCCATCGTCGTCATATTTAGCTTTCTCTGACTAGCGAGCTCGAACAATGTTTTGCTTCCAGGCCGCCATGATGACCCACCTGTCGCTGCGCAAGCGCGCGCTCAAGAAGCTTGAGGCCAAGAAAACTCAGTAAACGCAGCGCTAAATAGGCTTGTGACTCGTCATGCATTTAACACTTGAGTGACGACCACTGCTGCTGGCCAAGTCGGCAAGGATAACGACCACACAGCAGCACCGGTAGTACATGTGGTAGTACACATAGTTGTAAGCAAAACCGCCGCCAATTCATGCAACGTGATCGCCTGCTTGAAACGCTCAGGTCATTGTGATCAAATACGCATTCAGTTGTCGAGTCTACAGCCCTTAAAGATCCCTTTGGTCGCCAACGTATGCGTCCTGTTAGACCGCTCTGGAGCGATGAGCAGTGTTGGCGGTCTCGGCGCGGGAGGTGGCACGGGGCCGCACGGCCCTTCGTCGAGCTTCCATGACCGCCGTCATGTTAGCGACCCGCACAGTTTTAGAACAAGGGCGCCGATATTGGTCTAGCGCTATCGAGCATGCCGCGTCAACATCGCCTCCGGTGTTGGATAAAGCCTTTGGTAGAAATGGGTGGCTGGCTGTCGTCAGCGTCTTGGAAAGATCTTGGGATTCCTCGTCGTCACGCTTATTCGAAGATAGCACCACTGTCCATCTCGGCGAGATCTGAATTGGAATGTAACCACTGTTCTTATTTAGAGCTTCCAAATAACTTACCTCAAAATAAGACGGAGCCTTGAATTCAAATTTGCTGTCTGTTCCGCGCTTGACATCGTGTTGCTGTCTGTATTTCGGTCTCTGCAACACCAGCAGGCAAGCACCCCAGAAGAGCCAGCAAGTCGTGAGCAGCGGCTCAAGCACGACTACACCTTTTCAACTTCAAAATGGCGACAGGTAAAATCAAAGTGACAAAACGTAAGTTCAAAATGACATCGAACATAGGAGCCAGCAAAGCCAAACTTGATATTGTCTTTATTCTCCTACAGGCATATCTTTCATCTGGATCGCACGCGCATGGAACTTCATGGTGTGCAACGAGCACTTGTAGCAAAGTTCTGGGGTGATAGCTTCGAGTACGAGGAGGTCAGCATTGATCCAGCGGTAAGCAGTGCGAAGCTTGACGTCGTTCTTGAGCGCGACATCGCGCCAATCTTGGCCTTCGTGAGCTGCACGGAGAACCCGTCGAACGGTAGCGTCGTCGTACAGCATTGCTGTGTGGGTAGGAAGCACAGTGAGAATTGCTAAATGAATGAAAGGCAGTGCGGCCACAAACTGCAGCAACAGTGTCCACTGATTCCATCGACGCCGTACAGCCAGCCAGCGTCCACCAAAATTGGCGGGAGTAGTTGCCGCCACTTTTTGCCTCTTTCATCTAATGAACTCCAAACGTAAATACTCCCATAAATATTAAGTGTCAGTGTCATGTCATTTTGAACTTACGTTTTGTCACTCTGTCGCCATTTTGAAGTTGAAAAGGTGTATTTTCTGCGGGTACGATTGAGCCGGCTCACCGACAACGAAGGCACAATTGCCAGGAAAACTTTTTTCTCGAGGACATTTTTTTTCTCTTCTCTGCGAAGGGCAAAAACTTTGAAAAAGATCTTGGCCGCTGCGACGTCGGAAACAAGAACCCAGCTTCGCGCTCTGCTGTGGCGGTGCGATACTCACACATGGAGATCGTCAGCTGACTCCGGTGTTTGGGGTCTGGTGGATTCAGACGCCGCGGCATATTTCGCCCAGCTGCGCCACCTAGTAGCTACACTACCCTCCCCCACCCAGAAGGCATCAGTACATGCTCCATGTTGTCCTCTAGCGCCTAGTAGCCATAGATAGTAAGAAGCACCAGGTGGCAGCATTTTCATGGTCCTAAAAAAATGCATTTAAAAGACTACCCGCTATTCCGACCCTTCGCACGCGATTTCAAATCTTTAAACCTGTCAGCACTCTATTATAGATACTGCATTCCGCTGGATTACTCTGCGCTGACTTGTGTTTACTAAGGTTCAATTGATTTCTCTACCTGCAGCAACGTATCCCCTTCTACAGCTGATGTCAGCTGCCAAATGCGGTACCGCTGCTGCCCGCCACGACTCGCGCACGCATGTGAAATTGAGAGAATGCCTTTTCTGCCGCTAGCCTCAACGTTGCCTTACTCTGGCTCATAGTTGCTTTTTCATTATCGTGTGTAAGTTGCCCGGAATTAGCCGCCCAGGTCTGCGCCATCAGAAAGATAACAATGGGCCTTGAGGATCTCAGCGTATCGGCCGGGAACTCGACGGCCGAGCGCGTCGTGGACGCTAAAACTGTAGCACCCGCAGCCTCCCTTTTTGCATCGGCGGCGATCGAGTCCGAGGCCGCCGCGCTGCGTCGCCGCACATCAATCCCCAGTACATTCTCGTTCGGCGGCGTGGATCATGCAATTCCGACTGCTGATGTGGCACAGCGCCGCTGGCGCAGCTTCGACGCCGCCGTCTCCGACGACTCGGCCACGTCCTCGGCACTCGACCAGCTTACGCGTCGCATTCAGCAGGAGTCCCAGCACGTGCTCAAGCGCAAGGCCCGCCTGTCCAAGCGCCGCGAACTCCTGCGCAGCGTGAAATGTTTGCTCAGCTCTAGCCGTCGCGATCAGGTGGCGCTACTACAGATGCAGCTCGTGGCCGAGGTGGCCACGGGCAACCGCTCGCTGGCCGTGCTCAGCGACATGCGGACGCTGCTCGCGCTGGATGAGGCTGACGATCTGGTCACAGGATCGCAGCGCCATCGAGGCAGCTTTGCCGCCAGCCAGACGTTACTAGACGGAATCGAACATTCAGATCGCGCGCTGGCCGAGGATTGGCTGAGACAGGTGCTACAGCTACAGGCCAGCTATCTGGGCAAGCTCATGGAGCTGCACGGCCAGAAGAACCTACAACCTAGTGGTCTGACGCTCCAGCAACTGCTAGAACAGGTGCACAATGTGATTTCTGCTAAAGACGAGCCCACAGCCGCACTGGTGCGCTTCGAGAAGCTATTGAGCCGCCAGAAACTACTCAAACCCGAGCTTAAGAAGGCGCTGGACAAGCTCTGCTTAGACACCATGCGGTCCTTCACACGCGCCAGTAGCCAGCCCGGACCAAAGACGGTTTTCGATGACAGAGAGCCGCGCGACGTCATGCAGTCGCTAGTGCAGGAGATCGTGACTGCTGTGGCCACTGAGGCCAAGCTAGAGAACAAACAGCTCCCCGCGCTTCGTGTGTTTGTGGAGCACATGGTGTTCAGCCGTCTCGCCTGCGCCTGCTACCGTGGCACCGCAGCCGACTTGGATGAACTTAATGGCGCGTGGCGTGAACACGCAGCCAAGATGCGTGAACTGAGCCTCGAAGAAGTCAGTGTGCCGGTGCAAATCCCCGAGGAGGCCAAGCAACAGGAAATCTTCAGCGAGTCGATCGCGGCGTTTAATCAGATCCCGCACCTGGTGCCGTCCAGTGTGCTGGCTTCCTTCATGCGTGCTGTCTGCACACTGTATCGCGAGGCCAAGGACGGACTTGATCTGGACAGTAGCTGTATCTCGGCCGACGTGCTCCTGCCTCTACTGGTGTACGTGCTGAGCCGTTGCGAGCTGCCGCACTTGCATTCGCAAGTGTATCTGATGGAGCAGTACGCCATCGATGAATCCCAGGATGGTTCGGAGGCCGCTTATTATCTCGCGTGCCTACAAGCTGCCATGGGCTACATCATGGGCAACTGCTCGTCCGACGAGTCGGAGAACCAGTGAGTGACGTGGAAATTTATCTGTATGGTGCCTCATAGTCGAAACGGCAACTTTTCCGTCGCAACAAGAAATTATTTATCATATTATGTAACAATACAAGCGAGTTTTTAGCCGACAATGCATGTGAGCTGTGTATTTCCCTTTTCTAATTCTCTAATGATCAAGTGGTATATTAAATTATTATTGCAGCGAGTCGATCCAATGCCGCACATTACCGATCGACTTCTCGAGGTCTAAATCAACAAACCTCGTTAGTGCTAGACTTTATCAGACAGCGTGTACATGGCAAAATTTAACGTACTAACAGCCCCGCAGCGCTGCAGCCAAGGTGATTCAAGCAGAGCATCCGCTGACGCACGATCGAGCGGGTTCTTTTGCAAACACTGGTGTAAAAAGTCGCAGAAATCCTGAGAAAAATACTGTGGCGACAGAGCTGGCGGCGGTGCTTCCAGTACACTCTGCAACATGTCGATGCAAGCCTTGTGTTTTGGGTACGGGTACACGCCAGTTGCGGCCTCCATGAGCACGAGACCGAGACTCCAGATGTCCGAGCTGTAGCTGTACTGCGTGTGTTGTATACGCTCAGGCGACATGTAGCGGAAGGTGCCTACAAACGTACCGCACATGGCTGCAAGAACACACAAGTCAGAGATGGCAGTTGATAAAGCCTCGTCACGGACGATCAAGACCTACCGATTGAGTTGCCGAGCTCGGAAGCGATACCAAAGTCCGAGAGTTTGACTTGACCCTGGCTGTTAAGTAAAATATTGGGCGGCTTGATATCGCGGTGAACGCGCTTGTTTGTCTTGAGATATGACAGCGCGTGGAGGATCTGGAAGGCCATGCTAGCCAGGACGTGTTCTGGAATGGTACCGAGCTGATGGATTACGTTTTCTAATGATCCTCCATCCATGTACTCGAGAGCGAGCACCACGGCTCCGTCACGGAGGAACGCGCCGAAGAAAGTTACGAGACACGGACACTTTGCGTCGAACAGCGCGTTGATCTCACGGATTATCTGCTCACGTTTGATCTTGTCGTACATGTTAATCATCTTGAGTGCCAACGGCGTATTGGTCGGTCGGTGACGCGAGATCAGCACACAGCCGCTGGCGCCTCGACCGATCACCTGTCCGCCCCATTCCAGCTCTTCCGGTACGACGCTGAAGGCGCGTCCTGTTCCCTTTCGGACGACCCCTGTCGATGTGATAGCGTACTTGCCTTTGACATAGGCGCCAGCACCGGCAATGAAGGAATTCTCGAGGTTGTTCATAGATCAGGGCGAGGTGCGGACGGAGAGGGCGATCGAGATCTGATTGCGTCTCTTCCGGTGCCAGCAAGGGATCAAAGGTGCTCTGGGGGTCGTCTCAGAAGCACACCAGCCTTCAAACGCCCCAGCTGGCTGCCTAGAGTGGTGCACGCGTGCTTTACTGGCCCCTTCGACGTTGATAGACGTTACGTCGCTACGCACGAGGCAGGAGAAGATCAAGAAGCGAGCGACAGACCACTGGCATACGAGTACTAATAACGGGACACTCGAAGGTGCCAGTAATAGCCGTTGGGCATGAAAACAAGGTGATCAACTGGTTGAAGCTTAACGTACGCAAATACAGTTTCATATAAGCGGCCCCTGGGCTGCCAGCGCTCTCCGACACTACAACAAGGACAGATATCCCGTCATGACGAATGCAACAACGCTGAATCTGGTTGTGTAGCTAAAAGTTTGCAATTCAAGTTGAATGTCACGAACGCCGGCACGCCGATATCTTTAGCTGCCTCATCTTCACGGTCTGATGACAGGTCTCCGATATCTTTAGTATCACAGCGAGTTATCATTCATGCGCTACATTGTTCGTTTGCCCGGCTACCAGCCAACGCAGAGACCAGGTATCGAGATGCGCGTGCTCCGGATTACCGGAATGGTGCTGCTTTGGGTCTGGACCGGGGTTCAAGTCGCGAAGGCCGCGTCATGCGCTGACCAGGTGTCTCCCGGAGACAAGAGCGTCGGTATTTCAGGTGAAGATGCCCCCAATTGCCCGTCCAGCGGTGGCGTGGGGTGCTTCTCTGGTACCCCATGTCGATTCTGCATGACATTCAGCACACCGCAGAGCGCGCACTTGGCCGCTTGCAAGGCGACAGCTTCAAGTGCCTCGATAACTCCGACAGTGACTCCATCAATTGCTCCAACAGAGGCCCCGACTTCGACCGTGGCTCCAACATCGGATGACGACTGCAGTGAAGCCCTCACAGCTGCGTGATTCGATTGTTCCCCTCCTACACTTCTTCACTCCACTATTTTATGAACATTTGAGGCCGCTAGCGACTTGCAAATAGACAAACTCCACTCTTCGCTTTTCACTTGTCGCTCACAAAAAATTGGCTACATAATAGGAGTGATGGTCGTTCACTGTGTTGCAAAGACCAAAATAATGGCAACCCTCCCATCGCCACTTTTGTCTTGCATTGAGCAGGCGTTGCGAACGTATTTCTCAAGCGATGCGTCCGTTCAGGATGCCGAAGACCCCGCCCAGTTCCGCTCTCAAATGCTGCTACCTGGTAGCGACGAAAGCGACCACGGTATCCAAGCGACATCCATGACAGTTGATGAAGTTCTGGTGGGGATGTCAGAGACATCATACACTCTTCAAGTGGCTGTAATTATCCACACGTGGCATTCGACCGGGACGAATCCGCTCCGGACATTGCCATTCACCACAGACGAAGCCTCAATCGAAGGCGTGACGCCCGAGTTCACAAGTCGAAAGCAACTTCTAGATGTCTCCATAGACGCTATCCACTCATTCATCGCTACAGTCATAAGTGACACCGATGACGAACTTCTAACAGCAACAACGGCACTTGTAGACGACTTCGGCGGCGCCCGTGGGCTTCTGACGTTGCTGGGGTTCCAGCAAACCGTGGGAAGTCGCACCTTGGCCCCTCTTACGCTTCGTCAATGTCTCGCAGCGTTTGCACAGCGTCATACCCCCGATGAGCCGCTCACGGTCGGTGCGCGAGCGTTTAGCAAACATTGTGCCAGAAGCTCCAGTGGCTGGTGGGGTGAGTTAAAAGGCAACGATAAGGCCAAGAATCTACGCGCCGAGACCAAAGTCCGTGAGCTACTAGCTTCTGCTACGTGGAAAAACATTCATAGTCTCCCGCACGCTCATGCGACGATGGAAATCCGCAACGCGTTGGGGTATGGGGCCCGATGGGATGCAGAGACTCGAAACTTCAGAGGATTCCTCGAGCCACCAATGCTCAATGGCCATGAGATCAAGTGGCGACACTAGACAGAATGAGCGAAGAAACAGGCAGTTCGCGACGTTGCAACCGCACTTGGTTGCGACGGCGTGGGGTCGTTTCGCGAAATAGATTAGGAAAATACATGTACTTGACACTTGCCACCCTTTGAAGCAAGTAACGTGACAGCTTTCCACCCAGCGGAGAACGTGCGTGAAGCAGAACTCCGCTTGCGATGCTGTGGGTTGCAAGCTGTCATCGTTATCCTCACTCGCTTCAAGCGCCTCGTCGTTCGGTGGAGTTGCGGTGCAGCTCATTCGCCAATTGGCAGACTGTTTCCTACTCGAAAGTTCTAGTCGTTTACCTGCCGAGTATCGATGCGAGCTCTTCAGGTTTCGAGCGCTTTCTTCTTGATGCTTACTGTGCTCAATACAGGGACTACAGAAGCAGCTACGTCGTGTGCTGACAGGGTGTCGTCCGGTGACCAGAGCGTTGGAATTAGTGCAGTGGCCGACACTTCCTGCACGACTGGTGGCTTAGGATGCTTCCCGTCCGGTGACCAATGCCGCTTCTGTAGGACGTCGGAAACCAGTCAGGCCTCGCATCTGGAATTGTGTTCGGCGATCCCAGGCGCGACGCCTTCTCCTACCGAATCGACCGGCAAAACGGAGTCCACGAAGAGTCCGAAAGTTCCACAGGAATCGACCGTTGCCTGTCAGTCGTTCGTCTCGGTCGGTGACCAAGGTGTGGGGATTTCAGCTGTGGCAGCGTCGAATCCTTCGTGCGCTGCAAACGGCTTGGGATGTTTCCAGAGCGGACAGTGCCGGTTCTGCCAGACGAGAGCGACCGCGCAAAGCGCGCCGTTTATAAGGTGCTCTAGTCTTACCGGGACCGCTACGACACCGACAAGTTCGCCGACATCCGCCCCGGCAAACACGCCGTCACCCACTTCAGCATCGACTAGCACTACCTGCTCGTCCGTTGTGTCGCGATCTGGACTGGAAGGCATTTCGTACGTCTCCGAAAGCCGCTGCAACGTGGCGTCTCCGACGCTTCTCGGTTGTTCGGCGAGGACTTCATGTCGGCTGTGCCGCAACTTTAAAAACGAAGCTAACCAGTATCTCATCAGCTGCAAAGTGTTGCGAGACCAGGGAGCTACTGAAAGCACGGCGACGAACTCTTCATCTTCCGGGACCGGCGAAACGGAATCTGTAGCTGACACGTCGAAAGAGAATGCACTCGCTCAGAGCTCTGGCAGCGTCAATGTGACGACGAATTCAGCTCCCAGTCCGGCATCCGTCAGTGCCCCCATTGGAGCAGTTGCTGCGGTTGTCGCGCTTGTTGTGGTGGCGATGATGAGTGTCATGTACGTGAAGGGACGTCGCGAGTCCTACGACGAGCCAACGACCCCGAAGGATGGCCCGGATGGTGACCTGTTGACCCCCAACGATGCCAATGGCTACACGCCGCGTGAAGGATCGCTCGTCATGGTCGTGAGCCAGTCAGCGATCGCCACTCTTTGAAGTTCTGGAGCGCTGTATCGATGGCATCCTGGGGAGACTGTTGTGAATAGCACAGTGTAAAACGAACCTGTGCTTCGATCACTCCTTCAAGAGTACCTCTTTAAATATCAACTGCTATTCATCTTTGTCTTTGGTGCAGTATTGTCACTTGCAACAACGTTCCGACAATTTGGTTTATCGAAACGGTAAATCTTCAGCCGATGTTACTATCAGTTCTAGTTTTTTTTGCATGTTTTCAGGGAACCCGAAAAAATAATATGCATAAAAATGAATCCTAATTTTTTAATTTAATTATTAATTCTTACCCCTCAATTCATTTTTGAATTTATTACAATTCATTCATAAATTGCTAAGGTGCATGCCAACAAAGTCCACAGGGTCGCTTGCTACCAGCCATTTACAATACAGGCTGCCGGCCACGTCCAAACCTACCAAACATCCATTCAGAATTCAATCTACAGTCTTCTGGGCACCCCTCTACCGCTACAGTGCCCTCTCTGCCCATCATGGTCCTAACGAGCAGCCAAATTTGCTCAATGCTCTTCGCTGAGGTTGGTGACGGATTCTACAACTGCACGACCTGCGGCAAGCAGTACAAGAAGGGCAACGGCTACACGAATCTACTAAACCACCTACGACGCAACCACGAGGACTATGAGCAAGAAGCCCAAGAAGCTGCGCGCCGCCAGAATTCCCTAAACCTTTGCCTAGTCAGCCAACGTACGCGGGATCTACACCGTTGGCTCGAATGGGTGATTTGTGAGCGCCTCCCGTTTGCATTTGTGGAGCGAAGGCTCACCCGGCTGAATGTGGCACTTTCTACCGTGTCAGAGGACACGCTACTCCGCTATATAGTATTGCTGTTCGAGGTAGTTGAGGGCCGTGTAGCCAGTGAGCTACCCGAATCATTTGGTCTCGTATTGGACGGCTGGACAAGCAGCAACCGTCACTACGTTGCAATCTTTGCGGTATTTGACAGTGCCACCGGTAATACCGGTAAAACCGGTAGCAGCGCGGCCAGTGATTACTACGAGGACTTAGAGTGCTTATCTCGTCGCTTCGTGCTGCTAGCTTTCTCACCCGTAGAGACGGAGGAAAATCTTAGCGCACAGAGCCAGTACGACCTAATCGCTGATACGCTGTCGCGATACAACAAGCCTTGGAGCGCAGTGAAGTTCATGGTCGGCGATAACTGCTCCGTTAACCAGTACATTGGCCGGAAGGAGGGTGCTATACCGCTAATCGGATGCGCTAGCCACCGCTTTAATTTAGCGGTCAAGGACTTCCTCAAGAACGAAGACGAGTTGATAACCAAGGTCCATACCTTGATGTCCAAGCTGCGTACGATCAAAGGTAGAGCCATTCTTCGCCGCGTCTCCCATCTGTCTCCTCTGCTGAGGAACGACACCAGATGGTCGAGCACGTACGAGATGGTAGAGCGCTACGCCAAACTCCAGCCGGCAATTGTTCAGCTGGGCCTCAATGTCCTCGTGGAGCATGATGTGCAACCTCTCCTACTACGGCGTGCGGAGCACGAGCGCGTCAAGGCGCTTCTTAAAGATTTAGCAGCTTTTGAAGCCGTTACCAAGGAGCTGCAGAAGTCTACGCTAACTTTGTCCGCTTCGCGACGTCTTTTTGACCAGGTTGTGAAGGAATACCCAGCCCTACAGCCTCGGCTGTCAACAGCGGCATCTATAGTGAACAACCCCAATTTAGAGCAAGGTCTAGTCAAGTTACAGCGTGGGGAGGCGCTAAACGTCGCGGAAAAATTAGCCTGCGCTGAATATAGGTCCCCTGATCTCGAACGGTCGTCTTCAAGAGTCGCCGAGGAGTGCTCTATTGTGAGAGCAGCGTTCAAGAAACGCAAGGTCGTGAAGCGCTCGCACTACGTTGACGTCGCGTACATCCCGCCAACGTCTAACGAGTGTGAGCGCTTCTTCTCTCTTGCTAAGCTGGTGCTGTCTGATCTACGGAAGCGAATGTCTCCAGCCAGGCTTGAGATGATAATGTTTCTGAACTACAATCGCGACTTGTGGGACCTGAGTGCGGTGGACAAGGTACGCTCGAGTATGGGCCGGAATAATGCAAATAATTGAATTATTAATTTTCTCAGCTCACGTCGATGTATTAATCTTAGTATTGCATTTTCGGGTTCCCTGCATGTTTTAAACCTTGATTGGCCATGTTTGTAGATAAGTTAAATTACTAATTTGTGGCCACTTACCTTTCTGCCCCGCGTTGCCAGAAGCTTAAACCTTCTCCCTCCTTCACTTCCGCCGAACGACCTAAGAACAGCGTTGTTTCGCATCCCCCCGCTTCTCAGCAGTTCGTGGCCACAGGTACGTGATTTTTTCGGACTTTTCAATGCAAATAAAGCCTCTATTATAACGTGCAATGTGCGACCGTGTGCTTGAATTTGTTACAGTTTCTGGTCCCTTCTTTCCACCGTTGTTCGTACGTCTTCTCCTATTATCACCCATGTGTTCAGGTAGGCCGTTTGCGTATTCCACCCACGACACTTAGCTTGACAGCAGCAGCCATCTTGGAACAAAATTTCTTGCCGCTGAATATTGACGGAGCTCACTGAACATGCATAGTGGTGGATGGTTCAACGCAGAGTGTGCGCTGCTACGATGTCATAAGCAAGCGCGCAAACCATAACTTGCTTGCAGAGCGTAAAAAAAAGTCTTTCGAAGGCATTTAGTGCACTGTCCCACCCAGAAGGACGACTACACCATTTCCCGGGCTGACTGAAAAGTTTTCCAGGCAATGTGAAAAAAGGAGATGAGAGGAAAAAAAAAGTCACCGTCTCAGACAAAAATAGTACTATTCCCAACCTGAGCAAATTTGCTCATCTCCTGTCCCAACCAATGTGAGAGCGCCAAATTTAGGCGCCAAAACGAATCCATAGCACAAGTTCATGTACTGCTGACACAAAGACAACGAGTGGCTCACAGATACGTTGTTGGGACTGACGGAAGGATTAAATATTCTCGTTCCTCACTTCGACTTTAGCAATCTCTTCTCCAGCCGTCAACACAAACACGCTGCGCGATCACACATCGAGAGCAAGCCAAGGAGTGGGTCAGGCGTGTCGTCCGCGAAGGTGGTGGTGCGGAACTTGCTGCAATCCACAAGGACACAAACTACGAGACTGCTCGAGGTGCTAAACTGAGCAACGCTCCAACGGCGAGACACGGTGTGGTGTCGGTCCGGCGCGGTGGGAGAATGACAGCTGAAGTGATGCAAAAATCGAGGAGTATATTGATGAGGATTGCAGGGCTACTTTGACTAACTTATGTGACAGACTGCGTAGCGACTTAGGTGTTGTTGTAGGCAAGTCATCCGTTAATCGTGCTCTCCAAGGCATGCTTTATAGCACTAAGAAGATACGCATTGAGAAGTCCACAATGAACAGCTCCGATAACAAGATCAAGCGCAAAGCGTTCGTAGAGAAGCTCGACGACCATGTTGCTAAGGAAAACATGATCGTCTATCAAGACGAAACCAATTTCAATCTCTATTTGTCACGGTCACAGGGCTGGTCCCGTATCGGCGACAGAGCCGTCGTACAGCTTTCACCGTCGCAGGGGAAAAAACTGCACGTACAAGGTGGCGGTTCAGCGCTTACGGGGCTGGTGCTACTGCGAACGCACGAAGGCTCCATAACAAGGAAGAGAACGCCCGCTTCATTGCCGATCTCTTCGTCGCAGCGCTGCGAACTGAGGAGTATCGAGAACTACCTGTCGACACCAGATTCGTCATTGTGACGACCACGCGCCAGCACACAGCAGCGTCGAAGATTAGCCCGCCAGTTGCTTGTATCCGATGGGCATCCTAAACGGGCACCAACTTGAGAATTCTGGCGGCTCGGTCCTTACAGCCCAATGCTAAACCCCAATGGAAGGGTTGCTGGAACGTCCTCAAGTCCAAGAATGCGCCTCTTCCATGGCGTCAAAGAAAGGATGCTATGCTTGTGCGGAGGTGAGTAACAGTACTTAACACAGCGCAACGATCTAACTATTCATGGAAGGAAGGAATTTGATATGGGCGAA
>NW_003303758.1:797160-859201 GCF_000142945.1 Phytophthora infestans T30-4 | reverse complement strand
CCAAGGCATTGGTTGGTCAAGGGTTTCCCTCACCACAGAACATCTTAACTCGCGCACAATGCAACCTGCCTTTAAACGAATCAACAGGTTATCAGCTCAAGCTTTATCTGTGCTCAACGTGTTGCCGTTGAAGTGTTGCGGCCATGATGAAATGGAACACCGAGAAAAACTTTGACGGAACCAACTACACTGCGTGAAAGACGCGTGTGCGCGCCGTGATGGAGGCAAACGATCTTTGGGCCATCGTAACGCTAGAAGAGCGGCCGTCACGCAATGGCTCAAAGCGTGACGTAGACAACTTTTGGCACCAAGAACGAAAAGCTAAATCCCTCTTGCTCGAGACACTGACCGACGATCTTGTGGTTAGTGTAGGTGCCAAACAATACGCTTATCAAGTGCTAGAGTACTTAGAGCAAACCTACGAGGCGAAGAATTGGAGAAACCTAGTGGCTTTGCGCGTAAAGTTCGTCTCGCTGAGGCATGAAGACGGACAGGCAATGACAACGCATCTTAACAATCTAAAAACCCTGGCTGACAAGCTAGCTCGCCAAAAGAAACCCGTTGATGACCAAGAGCGCGTGTGTCAACTCGTGACAAGCTTACCTGAGTCGTGGTCGCACTTTAAAAGTGTATACTTCACGCAGGACCGCCCATTGCCATGGTCGACAACGGAGGGGAATGTTATGGCGGACTCTTCTAGTCGCCAAGCCCAAACGCAACCGTCTCCCGTAATCGAACAGGAAACGGCTGTACCCGCTGTGACCAAGAACGAGGTGTACATGACGGTAGAGACCCTATTAGCAGCACGCCAAAACCACCTTATCTCGAGACGGCCCCAGTCTCATCGACCGACGCCATACCACTCGCGGTCGAGTAACGGACAAACGTGCTTATATTGCGGTAAGGGAGGCCACCAAAAGCAAGTCTGTCGGTTGCGCATTCGTCATCTCCAAGAACGTGGTGACACTGATGAGCAACAAGCCTCTACAGGGCATGCATCAACAGCTGTGGTGTCCGAATCCACTGCTGAAAATGCCACGGAGCGGACAGAGCAGATATTACCAGCCCTTGAAGTAGAAGTGTGGGGCCTCGCTGCAATTAGAGGGTATTCACTGAAGGTAAACATGGACAGTAACCTCATCCCGTGAGTTATCGATTCAGGCTGTACCCAACACATGATGTCTGACAAGTCGCTTTTTGAGAAGCTGGAAGTGATTTACGGGTGGCACGTTCGCGTGGCAACGTCCAGAATGACTCCTGTGGAAGGTGTCGATACAGTACTGCTCACAGTGCTAATGACTGACGGACAAAATGCAAGCGTCCGACTTCACAAAGTCCTCTACGTGCCGAAACTTGAGATGAACTCACTCTCTGTGTACCAAGCAGCTCAAGGAGGGGCAGAGTTTGACTTTCATACGCTACCTGGCTCCGTGACCATGTCACTGGATCATCGCAATGTTACTTGTCGCGCTATTAACAAGCTGTACGTCCTGCATGCTGCTCGGCCACCTGCGGAAGCTCTCGCTGTGTGACCTGACCTAACTCTGGATCTCCTTCATCAACGGTTCAAGCATGCGAGCAAGCTGTCTTCGCAAGATGGTATCGTCCAAAATGGCCAGTGGCATAGACTTCATACCTGAGCAAGAGAATACGCCGTGTGACGCGTGCGAATTGGGCACAAAGCGCCGTGCAACGTTCAAAATGGCACCTCAAGCTGACTTAAACGGCTGCAATAATGTTGTCCACAGTGACATCGCTGGACCAGTTGAATTCTCGTCCATCAAGCTGGAGCGATATGTGTTACTCTTCGTCGATGATTATTCTCGATATTGTACCGTCCGGCTGCTACGCAAAAGATCTGAAATGTTCCAGTGCTTTTTGGAGTTCAAGGCTGCTGTTAAGACGAAGCACAATCGTTCTCTTCGACACTTGATTAGCGATAATGGTGGTGAAAATCTTGACGGCGCACTCGTCAAGTATTGTCGTGATCATGGCATTCAACGGGATACCACAATCGCGTACACCCCGGAGCAACACGGAATGGCCAAATTTCTTTTTCGCATTCTCTTCAACAAAGTTCGGACGATTCTGATCTCTAGCGGATCACCTAAACAGCTTTGGGGTGAAGCTGCTCATGCGATGATCTACACCTACTCTCTTCCGGTATCGGCGTTACTCCGTTTGAGCGATGGCATGGTCATGCTCCCGACGTCAGCAACCTCCGGACTTTCGGATCGCTTGCGTACGTCTACGTGGCGTCTAAGACAAATTCGCGTGGACGAGCAGGCGCCAAGAGGCGAAAAAGTTTTGATGCTAAAGCTGTTCGGGGCATCTTCGTCGGCTACGCCTCAAACCAAAATAGTTGGAAGATACTCGACTGCAACCAAGGCGCTATTATATCCTCAGTTCACGTCACCTTTGACAAAGTGGCTTAGCTGCAGCTCGTGACCTGAAGCGTCAGGTGTTCCGCAAATTGTCGTCTCGACACTCCATGGACTTTGAGTATTACTCTCGGACAGCGACATCGGAAGTCGACATGCTTTTTTACAGTCAACGCCCTTCCGAAGACGAGCCCTCTGACAATGATATGGTGCTCCTTCAGGACTTCATTGCTGGTTTCGATATGGACTAGGTCAATATTTCGACAGCATGGTCGCAACTTGGCGCGTATACACCGTCCTCAGCACCATGACTGCGCACGCTGGTCGGACCACAAGCGTTTACCAGTGAATCTGGCCATCCTATCATTCGTGCCGTCCATAAGCAGAAACAGGCTGAAGTCCTCGTGGCTCTCGAAAGTCTAAAGTACAAGGAGCTACTTAGTGCTGCAGTCGCTCAAGGCATGGGTCTTGACCCTATAACATATCGTGAAGCAATGAGGCGACCAGATGCTCCAAGATGGCGTGAAGCTACTGACGCTGAAAAAGCGTCACTTCTGAAGAACAAGACGTGGACTCTAGTTAAACTTCCTGCTGGCAAGCGAGCACTAGCATGCAAATGGGTGTTCAAGCAAAAATTAAACAGCGACGGAAGTCTCGAGCGCTACAGGGCGCGCTTAGTGGTCATCGGGTGCCAGCAGATTAAGTTTATCGACTTTGACGACGTGTTCGCACCCGTGGTGCGCCTGGAATAACTCAGAGTGCTGCTTGTAATTGTGTGCATTGAAGACTTGGAATGTGAGCAAATGGACATTGAGACCGCCTTGCTGAATTGTGTGCTCGAAGAAGAAGTGTACATACAACTGCCAGAAGGAATGAAGGTCACCGGTCAAGAAGGTCTGGTGTGTCGCCTGTCACAACGCCTCTATGGCCTCAAACAGGCACCAAGGGCATG
Source organism: Phytophthora infestans T30-4 (assembly GCF_000142945.1). Taxonomy (NCBI): domain Eukaryota; phylum Oomycota; class Peronosporomycetes; order Peronosporales; family Peronosporaceae; genus Phytophthora; species Phytophthora infestans. Next base: position 855,868 of record NW_003303758.1, on the reverse strand, counting down.
TCATAAGGCGCTAGTACAGTATCTCACTTCCGCTGGTTTTGAAGCTCTACAGTGTGAGGCGTGTATTTTCATTCGGACTACAAACAACACAAAACGCAGATCGTGGCTATTTACGTGAGTGACTTGATGCTGATCGCCAAGACTCGGGGTGAGATTGCTGAAATGAAGGCAGGCATTCAAAAGGCATTCCGAGCAAAGGCCATGGGCCCCGTGATCTACATTGTCGGGATTAAAGTTGTGCGTGACATGTCACAACAAAAATTGTGGATCAATCAGCAGCTAACCGCCGACAATATTGTGGATCGGTTCAACATGCAGCATGCATTCGCTAAAAAGATTCCATCGGCGCCAGGGAAGAAGAAAAAGAAGGTCAACGGAGCTGACGCGACCGGATATGTCATGGGTGACATGGCAACAAAGCCCTTTCGACAAGCCGTCGGGAGTCTGATGTATTTGATGATTGGGTCGAGGCCGGACCTTGCCTACTCTATACGAGACGTGAGCCGATTTCTCAACTCTTACGCAAAACCGCACTGGGAAGCAGTGAAGCAAATTATCAAATATGTCTTAGGAGCTGCAGCTCACAATCTGGAATTCGGTGGGTCTGACATAACACTATCAGCTTATTTCGACTCTGACTACGCGGCTGATGAAGATGAAAGGAAGTCTGTATCGGGATATGTTACCTTCATTGGTAATTGTGCTGTTACTTGGAGTAGCCGGAAGCAGCGTATTGTAGCCCAGTCAATTGCCGAGGCTGAGTACATCGCGCTTGCTCACTGCGCACGTGAAGTTCTTTTCATTCGCCAATTGCTGTCGGAGCTTGGATATGAGCAGGGGGAGACGCAGATTTTTGAAGACAACCAAGCCTGTATCGCTATAGCGGAAAACCCTTCTCAGCACTCGCGAACCAAACATATCGACGTGCGGTGCCATTTCATTCGTGAGCATGTTCGAGCGAAAATATTGTACTTAAGTATGTGGTGTCGGAGGAGAACGTAGCAGACACATTCACGAAGGGACAAGCTGAGGCCCAGTTCGAACTGCTGCGTGGTAAGCTTGAAGTGATCGAGATCAATCCGGATGCGAGAAAACGAGCAGTAAAAGGGGCTCAAGAAGATCGAGCAGCGTCGGTAACCAACGACACGAAGTAAGCTCTGCAATCTCGCAGGAGAGCGAAAGACGATCTCGCTGGAGTGCGAATGGTAATCTCGCAGGGTAGTCTCGCTGGAGTGCGAATGGTAATCTCTCTGGAGTGCGAATGGGCGGTAATTCTCGCAAGTGCGCGAAAGGTAATCTTGCAGGACTGCAAATGGTATTGATAACGCTCGATGATGGTTGCTCTGATAGCAGCGACGCTGATGAAGATGAGGGTCCTCGCTGCGGGGGAGTGTTAGATTTCGGCGAGTACACGGTACACGAGTCGAACAAGCATCTCAAGATGGTGACTGTGGCATTGTAGTCTAGGAGGTTTTCGTCCAGACCAGCCAAGGCATTGGTTGGTCAAGGTTTTCCCTCACCACAGAACATCTTAACTCACGCACAATTCAATCTGCCTTTAAACGAATTAACAATAGAGTTCAGCGACGAACGAAAACGCAAAAAAAGTTAGCTGAGAAGGCACAGTTTCAAAGTCCAAAACCGTACATGTTTTCATGTTTCTATGTTTTCATGACTTCACCATGCTTTGACATGAGCAGGAAATCTCTCATTACAAAAGATAGTTTGGCGATGCATTGTAGTAGTTGAGAGATCCGACATAGCTGAAGCGCTCTCATTCTTCAATTTTTACTCCCTACTGTAAATATGGTTGCCCATGTCGCGCCATGTCACAAACATAATCAGCATAACTTTCACGCCCTTGTAATTTAATTTTAGAATCATGGGCAAAACATGCAGATACATGACACAAGTCCATGATTTGGCCACCTAACAGTTTTAGAAAAAATGGGCAGTAGCAATCGCCAAATCGAAACACCTCTAAAATAAATTTTAGAGAACTATGTCCGACCCTATTATAGCGGCAGAAAATGATGGGGCTAGCTAATCCAAAATAAATTATTATCTTTGGATAATCGGCGATAACTTCACCAAAATAGCCTTAAATTAAGTGCAAAGGGCGCAAATAGAAAGCTGAGGTTTCGTAGTTCCTTCTTCCATAAATTAAGACTCTTCATCTCTTTCATTTCAGGAAGTGCAATGCAACGCAGACACCAGCTCAGTCCGGACGAGAAAACCCTAGTTTGCAACGTATATGATTATTTTGTCGCCGAGGCCAAAGCAGGCAGAAGCGGAGGGCGGGACTCGCGCCATCGAACTAAAGAGGCGACGCGCTTTGGGAAAAACACAGTTTTTCGGGTGCTCCGGGCAAGGAACGTCGACCCAGACACCGATTTTGCCGAGGTGCGCTTGTCATTTTGGCTCATGTAGGGTTACAACCGCTCTGTTGTGATATCATATGGTAATCTTATAATTTTATTTTTCGCTAGTAGAATGTACCATCCACACGAGGTCGCAAGAAGCTCTACGACGAAAGTGATCTTAACGTAATTGTCCGTGAGTATGTCACGTTGCAGAACAAGGCAGCCAAACCTGTGACAGCGCAGCTTATCTGCAGCCACGTCGAATCTGTCATTAGCAAGTGCTACAATGTGCGCACAATGCGGGTGTGGCTTAATGACATGGGTTTCAAGCATTTGCGCGGCCAGAGCCGCCATTATCTTGCCGAAAGTACTGGTAATGTTGCTTTCCGAGCAACATACCTGCAGAAACGGTTAGGAAACCGAGATGCGCAACAACATCCTATTCAGCCGGAGGTCTTTTTAGACGAAAGCTATTGCAACGTCAACCATGTCACTGGCAAGACGTGGCTGACCGAAGAGAAAATACGACTTTCAAAAAGTGGACGAGGCGCATGTAATTAACAATTTTCATTTTTTGTTTTTGTAAATTGTTTTATTATCGTTTTTTTATTAACATCTTAGAATATGTATTGTTGGAGCCGGAATTATCACTCGTCGAGGCAACATTATTCAGGGCGAGTTTGTTCCAAACTCGTTAACTCATTGGAGTTCAAGCAAAAAGGCGGGCACCGGTGGTGACGACGATTACCACGGCAACTTTGACGCCGCGCTATTTGAAAAGTGGTTTACAAAACTGTGTGTGACCTTGCAACAGTACGGTAACTGCATCATCCACATGGATGGTGCTAGCTATCATAAACGACAAGAGGATCCTGCTCCTACTCGACGAACCGCCAAAGCTGACATTCAAACATGGTTGTTCAGACGCAGTAAGTTTTTTTTCTATTTTATCATTAGTTTTGTCAGCTTAATTTTTTTTTGAAAATTAGAGATTGATTTTGAGCCGAGCTGGTTCATACCTCAACTGCTGGAGCTTGTAAGAGCTCACAAGACCAAACCGTTCTACGTAGCCGCTCGAATTGTCCGAGAACACAATCACACATTGCTGTACACGCCCTCATACCACCCCGAGCTTCAACCCATCGAGCTGATATGGGGGCGTGTGAAAAACAGAATTGCTCGACGACCTGCGGACAACGTAACCGATCTTTCAGCTAAACTTACAACTGAGTTTGGACGCATCAAGTCAAAGCACTGGTGTAAGTACTACAAGCGTGTCCTACGACTTGAGCGCAAGTACATGGCAGCCCTGGAAGAGTGTGAGCTTGTCGACGAGGAGGAGCTTTGTGCTGTAGCTGATGAGGAAGATGGCGAGTAATCTCTCCATAAACTTATACAAATCCTTCTTTTTAAATTTGAACGTTTTATTTTTAACGCCTGTTTGTACAACTGTTTTGCCCTTTCCACACTCTTGACCAATAGAATATCAGCATTATAGCAACTGTTTCCCCGTTTAAAGGTCCTCGGAGACACTCTTTTGGGGAGCCTGTAGCGACAAAAATGCTGCGAATTAGCCGGTTTTAACACCAAAATCATACTCGAAATGGGCGGTTTTATCACATATCTAAATGTCATATCTGGTTTTATCAAAATTGAGCACCCCATGGGGATTTGATTACTAGCCCCTTCATTTTCTGCCGCTATAATACCGACGTTGCATTTAAGAATTGCAGACTGTGTCGAGCCAACACGAGCAAACAGCTAGTTTCCAACGAGCTGCGCAATTCCAGAATCGGCTCGTCGATTATCCACCGATAACACGGCGGTGACATCATTTTACTGCAGAAGGTGTGGTGGTCTTGCCTCTGCCGTCCAGACAACACAAATGTCAACGTTATTGTTGTTGAAAATGGTTTAGAAATCGACAATAAGGACAAGTTGAGCGAGAAGAAAATGTGGCAATGCCTTGATGTAAGCTTGGAAGACAAGCATTTTAATTTAACGTTTTGGAGAAATTCTGAAAGCTACACAAGCTTCATTGTTAGACAAGACGCACGATGATCATGAAAATCGATACTAACGACGCGGACAGTGTCATTGGCCGAGTCCTCATTCCGTTTGAGTTACTTGCTCAAGCTTGAACTAGCTGAAATATCATCGCTCATGAGCATACCGCTGCCGGAGTCACCATCGCTAGGTCGCTGCTCGAGCTAAAGGACGGAAGCTCGATGTCTAGGCTTCTATTAATAACTCTTTGTGATGTATCAATCGAAGAATCACCGCTCGATTCGACAGAGTTTGTGCCCCCGCACTACCAACACCCGATGACATGCTACTCAAGTTATCTGTGGCTAGCGGCTCTGAGGTCGAGGAGGATGAAGGTTGAGGGTCCCCTGTTGGAAAAAGTTAGTCGCTTTGAATTGAAGAGTGGATGAATAAACTGAACGCCACCTGTTCTGAATCGCTTTCGAAATGTTGCTGACTGAGCCCCATCTGAGACCGACGACTGGGTTGTAGAAAATGTAACTACAGTCGAAGAGGATGAAACTTGAGCGTGTGCGGTGCCAAATACTAGAGCAAGTAGAAGTGCAACGAGGGACTTCATATTGAGTTTTGAATGCAAAATAAAAATAGCTTTGAACTCTTGCAAGTTAGTGGAGGATGCGTTCAGAGGACCGACCCTATTGCAGTAAAATGTTGAAATGTGGTGTCTCCATTTTTACGTTTTTTATTCACCGGAGCTCTGTAAAAAGCTATAATGAATCTACATACTCACAAAAAACCGAGACGCACCCGATAGCCAAGAGCTTCCAAGCTTCGACAAGCTGATTTAGTCAAGGGCTATAATAATCAACGCAATCGATGCCACCAACACGAGTATTCCCATCGATCGACCCCCCCCTTTCCATCCGAAACTGCGTTCAAAGTCGAGCTGGCAGAAGTTAAAGTATCATTATTACTAGTAATCGGGTCACCACTAGCAGAGTCATCCGAGTCGTACTCCATGGTGTGACCCTGAATGCTCGAGCTGACGGAGCCAGCCTCATGGCTTTGTGGAATGAACCTGCCATTAGCAGTTAATGAGCATGTAGATTGATCTTACGAGCGAGTGAGATCGTGTCAAACTTATGCAGTTTGTACAGGGTGCTAGACGCACCGGCTGGAGGCGTTGAAGTTAATGAACCTGTGAAGTGAGTGCGACTGTGGAAGACCGCCAGGAGAGAAGGCACGTGGACTGGTGTACTGGCAGGAGTAAGGGGGCCAGGCGCACGACATCGAAGACCCAAAATGAGCGGCGGGGAAGTTGGGTGAAACTGCTGGGGCGAAGATATCGAATGACCTGCGAGAGCGGCCGGTAGGACTATACTCAGTTTAAGTGAGGCTGAGGGCTCTGGGGGCGCGTTCGGCCGCCCAGCTCTCAGTTGTGATTCAGCTTAGAGACAGAGAGAGAAGTAGCTAATCTAATCTAACACGCGTGAGATTCTGCGGCACGGGTTGTCGATCTCACCCAACGGCAAGAATAGGCTGTTAGCGTTGCGTACTGCGTCCACGGCGAGCGGTGTAACGTGAACGTACATTTTGGTAAGTGCACAGGGGGTCAGGAGGTGCGGAGATGAGGATAGTCACTTAGGGTAGCTCGGATCACGGCTAGTGACCGTGAGGGCTACGGTGTGAGCTAAACGTATGCGCCTTGACCGAGGGGAACGTGGCCTGGAGCGTCTATGCGCACGGAAGGGTCCGTGTTCCGTAGGTATATATACGGGTTTACTGGGTGGAGGACATGCCAAAGTAAAATACCTGAGTTGCGGCTGCCTTCAAACGCCCTCTCCGAATTGGTTCCTATCCCACTCCACGCCTGATGGGAGTGGTTTTTCTAGCGCCATACCTGCGTAGTTCCTACTTTTTTTGAGCTGGATTGTACAGCGTTAGAGCTAGATACGACGATAGCTTGAATCTTCTACGCTTTTGATGCATCTATCGAAGATTCACTGCTCCATCCAACAAAGTTAACCTCCCCAGCACTACCAGTAGCCGCGCTACTGGAATTTGCTGTCATCAACAGCATATTATCAACATGTTAGACCTCAGTAAACGGTCGATCCTGAAAACTTGAATCGCTCCTTAAAGGTTTTACACCTCCGAAGGGGGTATTTATTTGGAGCGCTGTGAGCGCCTTGGGGCTGACGACGTTAGAGTCGACATCTCAGCGTAAGCATTGCCAATCGTTACAACAAAAATAATCGAGGGGAAGAGCTTCATCTAGGGCGTCATGAATTAAAAAAAATGGGTTCAGTTAACGCTGTTTGCGGCTGCGTATCTAGGTTGCAAAAAAGAGCGGTCGTCTCCATACTTTTTACTTTAAAATTTTTAAACGAAATATAAAAAAGTTAATGGTTAGCAGAAAACTACTAAAATGACTGGAATCGTCAGCGCAAATATAGCAACTGACTTAATGCCAACGCCCGAGTTAGTATTTGAAGCACTTGCTTGGCTGCCGTTGTCGTCTCTGGCTGCATTGGGGATACCGAAATCTTCTGATGCCGAACCAAACTCGACGCTGCTGCCACCATTGCTATCTCCAGCACTCGCTCCCCCGAAACTATCTGAACTCGACGTCTGAATGATATTAGTGTCGTTGAAAGTAGAACCAACATCACTACCAGTAACTTCGTTGCGCACCGCATCCTTAAACGAATCCCCAGCTGTATCACTGGCCCCTTGACGACTTGAATCCAGCGAAGCATCAGATGTAGAGTTCTCGAAAACTGGTAGTGGTGTCGATGTGGGCGGGTCAGTTGCTGTTGTGGGGGTTTCAGCTGGAGTGCCCCCACCGGAAGATGTTAGCTCTGTAGCTGAGTCAGTGGCTGGGTTGTCCGTATCGACTACTACCGTTTGTAAAGTGGGTTCTGGCGCTCTTGACGTAGGGGTTGTTGGTGTTTCGTTCGTTCTCGGGGTATCAGGAATTGCAAGAGGAGGCTCCGTCACAGTGATAACGATCGGGAAGTCAGACGTAGGAGACACCGTCACGTCCGTAGGTGATGACGTTGGAGAATTTGTGCCGGGAGGGGATGATGTAGTCAAATCACCAATGGCTAGACGAAATGTCGGCTCAGGTGTTCTGGGTGCAGAGCTTTCGGGTGCATTCGAAGCACTATTTGGACTGTTGGAACCAGTGGGGGTCGAACTCGGCGATGCCGGTGAATTGCCATCTGTCGGTGTCACTGGAGGGGGAGTCACTGGGCTACTCGTACCGCCTGTGGCCCAGTTAAATGTGGCTGCGGGCGTTTGCACGGGAGGAGTAACTGGAGCATCAGTCGAAGTGCCGGTGGTGCTCGATGCACCTGGGTCGGAAGCTGGGGCATCCGTGACTTGTGGATCTGGTGTCGATGTCGCTGGACTAGCTGTACGGCCAGTCTCTAATCGAAACGTTGGAGCTGGAGCAGTAGGTGGCGGTGTTAAGCCACTTGGTGGTGAAGTACTGGCCCCATCAGTAGGTGAAGACACCGTATCGGGTGCAGGGGAAGATACATCGACGGGTGGAGGCACCGAACCTTCAGGCGAATTAACCGTGACCGGCGAAGGAGGAGGGGCGTTCGTGGTAGGCGTTGTCGCTGGGCTATCAGTACCACCAGTCTCCAGACGAAACGTTGGTGTTGAAGCAGTAGGTGGAGGTGTTGAAATATCATTGCTGTTCGGTGGCGAGGAGCTGACCGTAGGCGTAGATATTGGATCCGGCAATGTTGTTGTTACATCCGTGGATGGCACATTGACAGAGTCGGCTGGCGGTGGTGAGGTTACATCGGTCGGTGGTGGCACAGGAACTTCAGATGACGCCGGATCGGCTGGAAGTGACGCAGGAACATCCGCTGAGGTTGCTGTCGTGGTGGTGGCAGTATCACTTGTCGTCGTACGAAACGTTGCGGCTGGAGCGGTTGGAGGTGGTGTACCATCACTGTTGCTTGGTATCGACGAGCTCGCCCCATCGGTAGGTGTAGACACTGTGTCGGACGGAGGAGTTGAGTCGGTGGATGTCGCGTTAGGGTCTGAGTCAGGTGAATAGACTGTGACTGAATCAGGAGGAGGCGTAGCTGGATCGGAGAGTGGCGAATCTGTCACTGCAGGCGAATCAACTGTGATCGAATCGGGCGGAGGTGGTAGAACGTCTATGGACGGCGTTGTCTCTGCACCAGTCGCTAGACGGAACGTGGGGGTTGGCGCAGTAGGTGGCGGTGTGGAGGAGATGATTCCATCAGTTGACGTAGATATCGAATCCGACGATGGTGTAGCCGCGCCCTCAGGTAGCGTAGGATTCCCAGGCGAATCGACTGAATCGAGAGTCGGTGGTGTTGATTCGTCGCTATTGCTGGGTGGCAAAGAGCTACTGGCTGTGGAGCCGCTGGTGTCACCGATTTCGGTCGAGATAGGGGGGCTCTCCGTCCCAATCAAGGAAGTCTCAGCTGGTGCCGATCCCGACTGGGCTGACACGATCCCGATCACCAAGAAAGCAGTGAAGAACAAATGCGTCATGCTGGAAACCTGGTAAGATCGAAAATACCTCCAGTTCATGGGTTTCTTCTACGCTGTTGTAGAAATTGGCCACACAATCGAGATGAACAGCCACTTTCGGTCATGTCCGTTGAGCGGTGCATCGTATCCATACTGGACTTGTGGTGAGTCAAAGCGTCGGTGGGTCTCGATGGTTCAACGGAGACTTTCAATACAGATCTTCCATCTCGGCATTGTCAGTGCCACATTGGAGTTTTCTTTCCTTTCAGCCTTAAAAAATGTCTAGCCTACTGCCACTGTTTTATTTTCTAGAGTTGCCAGAATCTGTAATTTCGTTTTGTAGAAACACAACGAACTCGTTGTTTTCGTGTGCTTTCCACGAAAATCTTCTTAAGAATTAGCAATTTTAGTACTTAACTTGAGAAGTTGCAAGTATTAAAAATGTTACTTAACATGTTACCTTATATCTTTTATCGAGGAGACGTCTATGTGGTGGCCTCATGTAGTTGCACAAACAGTGATCATGAGAATGGCGAAGGCAGAAGCGAAACAGCCAGCTACACGAGTGCCTGCGTTGTCGTCGGATCCACTTGATTTACCGTTACCCTCGCTTCCGATTGCAGTGGATGCTCCGCCTGAGGATGAACTGAGGTCATTGCTTTCGCCGTTGCTAATACTTTGCACCTTGTCCAAGCTACTCGAACTCGAGTTTAAAACAATCTCGTTGTGGGAGCCGGCACCATTCTCCACATTGCTGCTGCCGGTATTTATGATTTTTGAGCTACCGATCACATCCCTAAAAGTGCCCTCGGAAGTGCCGGAGACTCTCGGAGTCGCTGTTGTCTTTGATGTAGATCCAGTAGACGCTGGCGGGTCGAGTGCGTTGTCCTGACTAGATCCACCTGACGCCATGACCGAGTTTCCGCTCGGTCTAGAGGGTGCTGCCTGCCCCATTAAAGTATTACCGTCGGTCATGGTCGAGACAGTAATTGTATTTGAAGACGTGCCGGTCGCTGCGGTATTAAGCGCGCCACCGCTTGCCGTTCGATCCGGCTGAGGTGGTGGTGGAGGAGTCGCTGGGATATCCGTCTTACGGATCACTACCGCTTGAAAGGTATCTGGAGTACCAGTCTGGGTTTCCGAGGCATCGATGGTAACGTTATGGGAAGCCCTGGTGTGCTTCTGCTGGATGTAATAGATACCTCGGTACCGACGGGCGGCATGGGCTCAGTCGTCGAATTCGTAGTCTCTAAAGGGTTCGCGCTTCCCCACAAAATAATTTCGATTAGGAAGGCGATCACAAATGTCAAGACGACTTTCTTGACCTGGCACTTCATCTCGACGCAGAAAACTGAGAAATAACACCTGCCAGCCCGGGCCGGGCAGCGCGCCGGGCAGGCTTACAAACTGGATGCAGCCCAGCAGTTGATGGTTGTCTGGCAAAGTAGCACCGCGTGGTACATATCACAAAACGGAACCTTTTCTGCGGAAGTTCAATCCTACCAGATGACGTGTCGATGTTGTTCGGCTCATCACGTACTTTGGCATTGCCAAATTGGCAACACCAGGCTCGCCCTGCGTGGGCATTAGAGTTCACTACCACCCAATGGTTGGATGAGTTGTCGATTAGCACCAATTCCGTGCAAGAAGGTCCTCGCACAGTGAGCGAGGACCTTTTTGCTTGAGCGGCTCACCCCTCCCTTAGGGTCTTATTGGAGGTACATGTAGTTTAAAAAAGATTCAAAAATACTAGTGCTAATAACTCCCTTTTTAAATAAAAAAAAAAATATTGACTATTTTCTCTTTTTTTTTTACCAAGTGATCTTCAAGCGTAAAAAAACTGGTAAGAACAAACATTATTGAGGTCTACAGTAATACTACATGTAGTAGACAGCACAACTGCAGCAAAAACACGTCCGATGCATTGTTCAGGTTCAAATAGCTCCCAGTTGCGCTTACGGCATTGGGGTGTTGAGCAGGCCGTTGGCGACCGACTGGGCCTTTTCGTGTCCACAGAGTAGCTCCACGAGCTTAACGCCCATGGCCATTGCAGTACCCGGTCCCTGACTGGTCACACACTTGCCATTTACTACGACGTTCTGAAGCTTAAAGTCCACACCAGTCATCTTGGACTCGAAACTCGGGTAGCTCGTAGCCGCACCAGGGGGCAGGAGGCCGTGCGTGTGCAGCACGACAGCCGGAGCTGCGCAGATGGCGCCGTACAGTTTTCCGTCTTCCTTTTGCTTCTGTAACAGCGCCACCACCTCATTCGAGTCGCGCAGATGCTCGGCACCAGGCATTCCCTACATGATAGTTAATATACATAATTAATAATAAAATATTCGTAAAATGCAAATTGCATCGACGCACTCCAGGGATCACAATTAGATCGAAGCTTTTGCCAGCGCAGGTCTCGATAGCCACGTCACCCTGCACCTTGACACCGCGCGACATAGTAACAATTTTGTCTGGCTTATTGCCGACAGTAGCCAGCGTAACCTGGACGCCGCCGCGCGTGAGCACATCTGCAAGAGTGATGGCTTCGATCTCTTCCGCTCTTAATTAGTAACGTGGAGAACTGGTAGCATTGTGTTGCTGGGCGTACGATCGGAATCAAAGCAGTTGTCATTCTAGTGGAGAGGTTGCGGATGCTCGTGCGTGGATGGAGTTGCTGCGCGAGGCGAGTAAGTCGTCGCATAAGCAAGCTCGGAAAATGATTACAAAGATACATTTGGTGATTTTAGCCAATTAGAATACAGTACTGAAATGATAGAATAATATCTGTGACGTGTGAGAATTTACAGAAACGATCAATGAGTTGATATTGATGGTCTCAAGTGAAGATCAAGACAATCTTACGTGCTTGACTCGCCTTACAGCAAGCCTTGACGAGCCAGATCCTCGTACGTCTTTCTATTGAGCACGTTGCCTTCCGAGTCTTCGAACTCTTCTTCATTCGACGCATTCCAACTCTCCATATCAATCTGGCCCTTCAACTTCTCATACACTTAATACAAAACACACACACAGAAAGTCAGTCAAGAAGAAGAAAACAACCAATCAAAGAGCAATCCTTACGCTGGATGGCGTCTCGCATGAGTGTGATATCGTGGAAATGCTTCGTGTTGGGGATCTTGAGACAGCGCATCCCAAAGGCATGACGCCATTCCTGGAAGTGGCGATCGAATGCACGTCGTCCCCAGTAGCTGTGGTTCCCGCAGATCTCGCACTTGTACTCGACTCCAAGCCCGTGAAGCTTGTACAGCCAGTACGGAATGGGCTTTCCGTCCCACCCTAGAGGCAAGTTCAGTGGGTTGTACAGTTGTTCTTCTTCGTCTTCAGCCTCATCGTTCTCGTTCTCCACGTCCACGTCGGAGAAGGCTCCTTCCTCTTCTTCTTCGATCTCCGCCTGTAGCTCCTCGTGGGTACGTGTCTGCTTGAGCTCCAAGTACGAGATTGTTCCCTGCACAACTTCAGTAAGAAGCTCATACATCCGACGGATCAACACTTCGTCGAATGCAATGGTCTTTTGCTTCTCTTCCAGCTCCTTCTTGCTGTCTTTGCTTGCAATAGAGCTCGCGCCATTACTGTCAGCCCCGTCGACTGCCTTCGCTGCTGCCTTCTTGTGTTTCTTTCCAGTCAGATGGCTCTTGTACACGCCTTCCGAGCTGAATTGCTTGTCGCACAACTTGCAAAAATGCGCACGAGTTTTACTGTCGTCTGTAGCGTTCTCTGGGCTGAAAGCCCACCCAGGAACTTCACGCAGAGCCCACTTCTTCTCGAACTTAACAGAAGTTTCATCGATCACATCGTCGAGATCCACAAGAGGCTGTGTGCGACGATAGAAGTCCAAAAGATACTCCTTCAAGTCCTTCAGATACTGCTGGTACCGTGTGGACGGGGTCTTCTGAGCTGCTGGGATGGCTGAGAAGTCCGAGAACGACGCTAGATACGCCAGATAGTCAATAGAGGAACTAGCAGGCTTCCTTCCTCTGGTCTTGACACTGGAGCTCAGTGCTTCTTGGATTTTACGGACTTGCCTACGTAAAACAGTACTCAGTACTTTTATTTAGCTGCAAACGGTATGTACCGGTATTCTCCACTCACCATTTCAACTCGGGGATGTTGAGGAAGCGCGTATAGAACTCGTTCAGGTCCACATACTTACCGAAGCGCTCTTCGCCCGAGAATTGGATGTTCGGGTGCAGCGCCTCGTCTAAGTTGGGCTCGTGAGAGACGACTGTGTTCGGGTACTTGCGATGGAACGAGCGGATGGACTTGAGCTGCTCGTAGAACGACGTAAACACGGCCTTCCCACGCATATTCTCGGTCTCCTCGGCGAAAATACTAAACAGAACAGTGCCAGATTCAGTAACAAGGCAGGTATCGCTTAATAATCCATTTTAACACACCCATCTTCGTCCTCGTAGAGCTCTTTGACGTGCTTACTGTGCTGCGTCACTTCGTCCAGTAAGTTGCTCACCTTGTGGCCATGTAGAACGCGGCTGCGATGCTGCAGTCATCGCAATAATCGCGTCAACAGGATAAAATAACTGTAAGATTCCAAGCTAATACAGTTGATTGCCTACTGAAGCCGCTAGAAGGACGTACGTTGCGCGGTTTGTCGCCTAGCGTGGCCACAATAGCACGCTCTAACGCCTCTATCTCCTCCTGTTCTGCACGCAGCTGCTCCAGCACTGTAGACGACATACTCGCGGGCTCTCGGCGACGATCAAGTAATTGGTGCGGTGTCTTTTGTAATTTCGGAATTAAGCAAATTAGTTGGAACAACATGGCTACACTTTTGGCTTTTTAGCAGTGGACACCGACATAAACTTTTAAGTACTAGCGATAAGAAGCTTCCTATTCCTAATGATCTCTGTGTACGTACGTGCAAGTCCATCAGTCGCTATCGCTGTCCAGTAAGCAGATAATCTCCGTTTCGTTCGGCATGGTGGTGGGTTTTGGAGGAGGTCGTGCTTGACGTCGTTGCCGCTGGTCGAACGGGTTGTTCACGTTGTGATTCCGAGACAGTGAAGCCATTGAGCTGGCCAGGTTGGACTCTGCCTGGTTCAGCAAATCTCGTGGGGGCGAGACAGCTATCGACGTCGAAGCTACATAAGAAGAAAGATCCATACTGTTAATACGGGTCCGGAATGCTTCCCAAGAGAGCGACGTACCTGTGTTGGTCGTTGACGGGAAGAGATTTTCATCCAGCGGGAACGGGAAATACTCGCCGCAATCGCCGTCGCTTGTTGTGTTGGTCGTGGTAGCTGCAGCGACTGACGTGGCAGGAGTATCCCACGCATCGCTGCTCACTGTCAATATATCGATGTCGTCATCCAGTAGAATCGGAGCAGATGCACTTGCAGCAGCGGTGATCGCAGGGTTCGCAGCAGTAGCTGGTGCTGTGTCGTCTTCATCATCGCTCGACAATAAATCGATCTCAACGGGTGCAGTGGCACTTGATCCTGGCGGTCCATCGTTACCCGGTGCTGTGTTGGTTGAAGCTCCCGCAGCCTCCGTCTGTTCTGCTTTCACCTTCTTTGCCGGTGGCTCCGCCACAGCCTCCTCCTTCAGTCTCCGTTTCCATGACCCATCCGGGAAGATCTCCACTTCTTCCAGATCATCTTCGCCTTCGACTTCTGCAAGAAGCTTCTTTAAATAAGGATCGATCCGCAAATCCGTAGCCTTGATAAACTACAGGAACAATCACACGCATTAGAGGTACACTAACGCACCGACAGAGCAGAGAAATACTTACTTGATAGCACACTGTACACCGCCACGCCTTTGATCGCGCTTTCTTGCTGAATATCATAAACGTTTTCAGATCGAAACACTGCAGATGTTTGCAGTGGATTCCTCGCGCCGGCAGATTAATCACGCACAGTCCCAACGGACAGCGCACGGACAGCATCGTGACGGTGGCCACGACATCGTCTTCGTCTTCACTGCCAAACGACTTGATGACTTCTTGCTTGGCGCCTTCGTACGTCAAGTTCTTCGACGCGTCTTTAACCTCGTTCACGAGATCATTAATGTTGCGTACCTCCACGATCTGTACCATGAACCCGAACAGCGTCGGGTTCGCCGTAGTGCGGACGTCCACCACGTTGCGTCCTACTCGTGAGTACTGGAAGATATTAGCTGGTAGCTCTCGCAGCACTTTAGACGGGTTACTGTGTCCAGGAGGAGCCCGCTGTGTGATTGGCACACCGAAGCCATTGACACTCAGCTGCGTCGAAGCCGGCCAGCAATGTCCTGCTGCGAGGTCTTCTTTTACTGCAAAGCACCGTAATTGCAGCTCCAAAGCTCCTGGCGTCATCGATCCAGGCTTCGGATCTCGGTTAGCATACATGTTGTTAAGGTCATTGTCCGTGATGTAATATTCCAGTCGGAAAGAGCTGGCAGGCTTCGAGAACCGCACAAAATTAGGGTCCAGAACGGTCTTCTGCACTCGAAAGAATGGATCATATGTTTTGGCTCGACACATTTCGCAATGCCACTCGCCACTCAGCTGTCAAATAACAAGTTAGTGTAGCTCTTTATTAAGTGTAACAGGGATGCAGAATGACCCACCGGTAGCAGATGATGGCACTTGGCATGCACTGCCAAGCCACAATCCACACACTTGACCACTTTGCCTGACACGCCTTGCGTCACGCAGAAGCATCTCGCGCCGTTTAAAGACGTAGCCTGCGTAGGGGTATACAGATCTACGCCACTAGTCAACGGGGTTACACCAATGCCTTGTGGAGCGACATTCACCGCTCCATACGATACCGGAGCACGAGGCGCGGGGTTGCGGCCGTATATGGGGGCGGGGATCGAGCGCGATGGAGGTGTCGTGGGCGGAACCGGCCCGTAACGTCCCGGTATTTGCGACGACATGCTGCCGGTGTGGTAGCCGCCCTGCACCCCTTGCGGTGCCTGCGTGTAGGCTGCTCTATCTCTCGTCTGTTGCTCGATACTGCGCATACCAGCCGCAAGCCGCTCGGCGTAGAAAGCAGCGGACGTGGTGCCTCGTGCCTTGTCGGCGAAGGACTATTTGCGCACAGAATTACAAGGTGAGCGACGGGATAAGGGACTTTTCTAGTGAGAATTAGAGCGCACGGACCTCCAATTCGATGGAGATACGCTCCACGAGCTCCGACTTGCGCCCAGAACGCGGCAGGTTGAGGTCCATTAGAATGTTGCGAAGCTCCGGCATGCGCAACTGGTTCAAACGTGCGCGGAGGTCGCGCAGTTGGGCAGATGAGGCGCTCATGGTGGCCTGTGTCTCGGTGGAGAAGGGTCCCGACCGACGCGTGCGTTGCCCTAAAAGCTTCTTCTCGCGCGCCCTTCACTCGGTCTCTCTGTGCTTCGCCAGCATGGCCTGCTTGGCGCCCTGTGGGTTGCGGCGCAGTTTGTAATTTGACACGAGAATCAATGTGCTGCAACAGAAAGTTGATGCGAAGAATTGTAAGGACTTACGAAAACGATGTGTAAGAAATGAAGAAATTGCACTGTCTTTGGGCGAAAACAAGGGCATAAAAGTAATTTTGTAAAACATGAGGTCACATTGTGTGATTTTAAAATTTTAACTGTCTACTAAAATAATTACGGGAAACAAAGTGAGTCATTTTGAATAGAGAACGTGTTGTGAAGAGTAAGCAATCGATCTCCAAGCTACCTGTTTTGCTTAGGTTTTAAATCGATTGGGGTACAGTAATTACAGTAGTCTAAATTGTAGACTCTAATGGCCGCCACGTCTGGCGGATCGCTGACGGATAGCAAGCGGAGCAAACCAGCGGTGAGCCTTGATCTCCTGCAGCGAGAGACGCCTCTCCGGTAGCTTCTGCAGGATCTGTTCATAGTACAAGAAACATGTCAGAAAACGTGTACATGTTTTATTTCTAAAGTCCAGACATCGTACCCGCGTGATCAAATCCTTCGCTGCCAGTGACACCATGGGAGGGACACGAAGTTGGCCTTCGGTAATGAGCTCGATGGTCTCGTTTTGTCCCTATTTAACGAACCACAATAATAAGCATTTCAAAGTGGGGCCATGAAGGGAAAGACGCACGTACTGGCGCTTCGAACGGAGGCTTGCCCACCAGCAGCTCGTACATAATGATTCCGACAGCCCAAATGTCGACCGATTCGTCGTATTTCTCGCCCTAGACTCGACCACGTTAGCTGGATGGTAAGCACAGTACGTTGCCAAGTAGAACGTACCCGAATCATCTCAGGCGACAGGTAATCCAAGGTGCCACATAGAGTATCGCGGCGATTACTACATAAATACAAATTAGTTATTATAAGTCACGCATTATAACGAGGCACGACACCACGTACGCCGCCGTCACGTTAGCAGAAGACCAACCGAAATCGCCAAGCTGGATTGTACCCTAAGACATCGCAGCTAAAGTCAGTAACATGGCGTTAACTACCCAATTTAATCATACCTCCTGAGATAGAAGAAGGTTCTCAGGTTTGATATCGCGGTGGATCACGTGTTGTTGATGGCACGCCTCCAACGCACTAGAGCAACAAAAAAAAGATTTGAGTTACGAATCGCTTCATCCTCTCAGTAATCATCTCTTACCTGACAAGCTGGGCGGTGTACAGCATTGCTTGGCGTTCAGGAAACCTATTGACGGCATTGTTAGTTCCATACACGACAAGAAACCAAGGAACCTGATGTGAGCGTACCGTCGTCCGGGCATAGAACGCATTTTCTTGTAGAGGTCACCACCTCCAGCATATTTCATTACCAAGTAAACTGAAGAAAGCAAAACAATTGATATGTTAGGACATGGACGAGAAGAGAAGCACAAGGATCCTCCATCTCACCTCGTGTGGCGTCTTGAAAAGTGGCAAACAGGGGCAGGATATTTTCGTGTCGAATACGGGAGTGAATCTCCACTTCCTTTCGCAATTGGTGAGATACACCCGCAGCCTTAAGTTGCTCCTTCACTAGCACTTTCAGGGCCACATACATTCGCGAGCTTTTCTCACGCGCAAGGTACACTTGACCGAACTTTCCCGTTCCCAGTTCACGACCAATCTCGAAATCGCTCAAACTCCACGCTTTAGGCGGTTGGCTTGGGTGCTCCTGTTCCTGTTCCCGTTGTTGTTCGGTTTGTTGATCCTCGTAGTCCATCATCTCCGCTGGGGCTGCTGGTGGGGTAGTTTGTTCCGTAGTATACTGTCGTGGCGGTGGTGGGGTTGGTGCGTTGCTTTGTGTCCGCGTAGTACCGAAACGAGGTTGAGGGCTCGAGCCGGTTTGGAATCTGCTAGATGCACCAGCGCCAGTGTATGGAGGTCTAGCTGACGTTGGTCTTGCGGTAGAACTCGATGTAGCTGTCCGTAACCTGCTTGTACCGCCGCCATACATCGCTTTAGTTGGTGCTGACGGAATTCGCGACGCTTGATGCCTTCCAGTAGCGCTGCTAGCTGTTGGACGTGCATACGACGGCACGGATCCAGTCGACGCAGGTGAGACTGTTCGATGCGCTAACGATGACGCTGTTGGTGCCATTAAGCGACCTGTGTGTACACAAAATTATTCATTAGAGCTAACTATCGAGACCGTTGCTACCGCGGCTAACGTACTCGTGGCCGTCGATCTGTAGCTGGCAGTGGAACGTTCACGTAGTGCCTGGCGGTTGTGGCCAAACGACGCTGTCGAGGATGCAGACGAAGGAGACGCCCGCTGGAGTCGCCCCGAGGCGACAGGAGGCGCTGAAGACGCGTCCTTCATGTCGATATCCGCAGAATCAGGCGAAGGTTCATACCGACCGAAGTTGGGGCGGCGATTCTCGTCGGACCTCATGCCACTGCGAGGTAGGTGTAACTCCACCAAATAAGTTGGAGCCGCCACCAAAATAAATGGAGAATGCACACGAATGGTGGACAGCTATCACTCACAAAATAAAAGTGGAGTGTCCACACATTTAGGAAGCAGTAACACTTAGCACAAAGCTAATAAACACTCCATGTCAGTGCTTTTGTTCGAATCGTTAGCATAGGTGAAGTGATTCGAGCACTAAGTTGTAGCGATCATGTTGTAGTTGCAGCAACAACAAGTCGCTGTCAACGACGCCTCACTTTCCCTTGTAGCGTGCCATGGCACTACATTTCGGCTGGAATCCGAGCAGAGACCACACTCTACGAGGTTGTGGCTGGGACGGTGGAGTCCACGTGCCCCTTTGCCATTAAGTTAGCTTTCCAGTGTCACTCTCCAACTTGAGCCCAAGAGCTCCAGCACCACACTCCGTCCAGAGCAGCGGCACCCAAGACCGACCACCAACGCAGCTCCAAGAAAAGCACAAGTACGTTCATTGATGTTATAAAATGAACGTTTCTAGCATGTTGATTCTGCGTTCATCTACCATGTTTGCTGGTGCAGTGCAATGAGCTCGACATGAAGAAGTGCGTGATTGGGTCGCGCTCGTAGTCAAAGTACTGGCACTTTGGGAGTCGTCGCCATCATCTCCGTCTGGATCGTACTTGCCAACTACTTCGTTGTCGAGGGTGCCAAGGCCATAAACGTGCACAGTATGCACGCATCGGCCATCCACGCCCACAGCCTGGATCCTGCAGCTCATTGGTCACGGCGTCTTCGATCGTCGCAAACCGGCACTCTTCGACAGCCTGGACCAGGCTCTGATCACCGCTCCGATGTTCGTGTAGTTCGAGATTTTGTTCCCACTCGGTTACCGTCCGGAACTCTACACGCGCGTGATGAAGCAGGTCTGGATCAAAGCAAGACCTTCCAGGCTACAAAGACGCTGTAGTTGAGGCCACAAGACAGTGACTTTTGTGGCCTCATCAAAAAGAAAAATAAATTGTTTTCGATATATCTATGCGAATTTTGTTGTTAGGAGGCTACGACGATCTCTGCCATCTCTATGAGACTTTTGGCAATACCCTCCGCCCCACTGACGAGACAGTTGAGAAGTAAGAACTCCTCCATCGACACCTTCTCGTAGCAACGTTCTTCCAGCAGTCATTCCACGTACGCAGTCTTCATCTGCGCCGCGATGTCGCTACCGAAGAATTCCTCCACATTTAGAACGTCGTGCTCGCGACACATGGCAGGAGCCGATGACGCAGCCGCCGAGACTCTCTTGTTCTTCTCAACGGACGAAGCTTGGGACGAGTTGTGTTAGCTCTCACGTGACGGCATCGCGGCTCGCGAATTGTTGACATTCGCTTCCTGCACACCCAAAGGTGGAAGTTTGGACTGAATCTTGTCGCCAGAGTCCACGTCAACGACCTTCGACTCGTCGTTCTCGCTCGCATCTCCCGCATCGTCCTCGTTCGCATTGATAGCTGCCAGCCCATGCTCCGGTCTGGCTACCAGAGCCGAGGCCTTGGGTCTACATGGCGTGTACACCTCCACCTCGATCTTGAGGCCGTTCTCCAGCGCCTCGACGAACTCTTCGAACGACACCAAGCCGCTGTTATCTTTGTTCACCACACGCATGAATTCCTCGACGTATTTGTGGATCTCGCCTTGCTTGGCCGCGCCAGACTGGGCGAAGATGGTCTCCAGCATGTCTGCCACTTCGTCCGCGTCGATCTCGCCGCTACAGTCCTTGTCTGCCAAGCGGAAGGCCTATTTCATCTGCATGAAGATTGCGGTCTGGTCCGGCTCCGAGTACAGCTAATGCATCGCGAAAGAGCATCTCTCCAACGTCTTGAACGAATCGGTCACTACAGTCTGGAATTGGCTCTACCACTTTGCACTTGTGCTCGTTGCTGTCAAGTGAAGCTTCAGTGTCTCAAATGTCGACACTGTTAAGCTGAACTCGGTCGTGTTCGACGCGGAAATTGAACCACCGCACCACCTTAAATAGTAGCGTGTTGTTGTTCAGTAGTCGACGTAAACACTCGAGACCTTTTTCACATTTCAGAGTCGAAAACGCAGGTCTCCACATGAGCGGTTCGGCTTGAGCCTCCGCCACTGAGGACGCTTGTTGCGCATGTTTAACGGGATCTTGGCCTGCTTCATCTAAAAGATCGTCGTTCTCACTCTCCATTTTGTTTGTCTCCACGTAATTTTACATGAGCGACAGTGCGACGAGCGTGTATATCTATCTATTTCTGTATCTTCAACACTTCAATACTTTGGCACTGATTGTGCTATTGTGGTGGTCGTATATTTTAAGGTGGTGGTGGTGACCCGTTTTCTGTGTGTGTGGTCCCGTCCACATTTTGGGTGGATCTACACTTTTTTATAATAGCAGTACATATAATTTAAAGTGGTAATAACCCGGACTCTGCCACTGCTCATTACAAATTGTCGTTTGTCTTGCTGTTATTTGAATGTTGTTTTAGAAAAATGCAAGTAAAAATAAGTTGGCAAAGAAAAAGGTTTCCTGGTTTTAGGAATTAATTTGGAAGTTCGTAGAATTGTGAATGTTTTTATTTACAATTGTTTTCTTAAAGAAACAGATTTTTCGAAAGCATTTTCCGCACGACCACTTAGTTTCGTTTTGCCAATGTAGCCAGCTTCTGAAAGGCGAGTTGAAGGTTTGAAATGTAGTCGATGAGTACCGGACTATCATAGAACAAGTGGCAGAACTGCGAGTCATAATTGCATGAGCTAGAGCATTGGAAAAGTAATTTATTGCAAAACTGACCTCCTTGAAGCTAGAGCTCTTCATGGCGATTTTCTCCACCTCAATCATGGGCGGAATGCTGAATCTACAAGTGGGACATGTGTTAGAACTGCGTTGCTATGCGGCGTGAGGGAACATACGCGTTCTGTTGGGCTACAACTCGAAGTCTGGCGATAATGTTGGTGGTGCTGCAAGGGACCTCTGCCATTAATACAATTGTCAAGCTCAATACCGAAGCAAAAGGCTCCACCTCTCGGATCGATCTCCACTACTGTCTTTGGTTGCCGCATTTTCGTTGTAGATATCGTGCGCCTTGTTCAAAAACTCTACCAGCATTTTCAAATTGTGAGGCATCAGAAATTGCCAAGCCAGAAGATTGCACGCATCTTTACCATTGAAAAAGAAGCATGCACTGAAAGCTGTTAATAACGTTCGCAGCGATGCTCGTCGCTGGCCATCTTCGTTTTCAGGCAGGTGGCCGGTCGCTTGCCGTACTAATTGTGTTGGCAAGTCGCTGCACTGACAATGAAGCATTTCTGTGAAGTCTCCAACCGACAGCACTACAGTAGCCATCGCAACCAAAAGATGGTTACAAATACACCACTTCAGCAGTCAGACTGACCAAAGTACCGATATCATTACATGCAAATAGCAGCACTTACTCATATCGTGGTCGATCTTTACGTAGCTGCGCTGCAATTGAGCAATGAAGGCCGCACGGTTTTGCAGACAGCCGTTAACGTACTCGAACGACCGGTTTTTGACATTGGATCCTTTGGCAACTGCGGCAAAATAATTGGCGATGAATTGTGCCGGCTGATCCGGGCGCTTGTCCTGTAACTGGCGTACCAGGTCGTCTACGTAGAACTGTACGCCTGACTGTTGCAGATAGAAATCATTGGACGATGCAGTGTTGCGCGACGGTAACCGCGCCAGCGTACGCAGCTTGGATCCGCTCGGGACGGTCGCAGTTGCGTTCTCACGGACGCTGTCAGTGGCAGGAGCGCGATAGGCGTTGGCGATGAGGTTCTCTGCCTCCAAGCGACTCATGCTTTCAGTGTTCATTGCTGCGAGCTTCAACAAGAATAATCAATTTAAAGATCTGTTTTTTTTTTCATTGTTTTAATTTTGAAAAAGAGCTTTTCCAAAGAAGCGCCAGTTTAAAATAAAAATAAAACACTTTTAAAAAAGTACTTCTCCAAAAATGTACCGAAAAAGCGCTAAAAAAGGCCAGTCGCGACATAGACACAACTTGCTTGTCAAAAAAGTCAACTTTTCTAGCTACTGTATCGGTTTGCGCAGGTTTGTGGGTATCACCGTCGAGAGGCTGTGCGTCACGACTCTCTCTTATGGGCGTGGACGCGGAGGCGCTGGCTCAGCTAGCAGCCACAGGACTTGCAGGAATATTTGCAGGTGCGTCGATGTACATCAGTGTGGCGCAGCACCCGGCGCTCATGGAGACGGACGCGCTAGCATTCCAGGCTCCTTTCTTCCGACGAATGTACTTCTACGCAGCGCGAATGCAGGGACCTGTAGCTGTAGGCAGTGGCCTCAGTGCGCTACTTGTAGCTTGGCTGCAGAAGCAGCGTGGACCACACGCAGGCATGCCGCGGCTCTGGCTTATTAGCGGATGTCTTATCGGTGGAGTCGTACCCTTCACTATGCTCAAGATGCTGGCGCTAAACGACAAACTCGTGGACTCGAAGCGTTGCGTGCACCGTGGCCAGACATGGATGCAAGAGATGTTGCGGCGATGGGGGAAACTCCACGCAGTGCGTGCAGGAGCGAGTGTACTGGCATTCTCCGGGATGTTGATAGCGATGGCTTGCGGCGGCGACAGGACACCGGCCCTCAAGTCATAGAGACAGCAGGTGTTCACAGGCTGATAGACAGGAAATATTTTATTGGCTACGGTAGTTGTAGATAACCGGAGCTTCGGTCACTTGGACTAAATAAATTGACCACATTTGACAATGTAAGAGTTGAAGAGGCTGAGTAGCTGCTCACACGTCGCAGATTTTAAAAAGCTTGAAGGCAAACTTCGGGAAGGGACAAGACTGTGTTGGGACTCGGAACTTCTTTCCTCGACGCACTTTCCCGGACACAAAGAGCTATAATAAAGAGCAGACTCATAGTTGAAAAAGCCACCCAAGACACCGAACCAAAGAGAAGTACACCCGCCACGCATTCCGGCTCGTTGAGCTTCCAACTCGACTCGTAGGAAACACTTGAGCTCTGTTCATGGTAAGACTTACCATGCTAACGTCCAGCATATATCTCCCGGTTGCCATCTTGATCCAATACTGACTTTTCTCGTCCTTCCTTTAGACGATTTTGGACGAGCTCCGGTATTTGCGAGATCTCTTCTTAAAGAACGCTCGTCGCTTGGTGCACCTCCTGTCAACGAGAGCTCACAAAGCTCGCGCCGATATCACCAATCTACTACAGAAGTACTACACTCTCCTGTTCGCTGACGCACCGACAAGAGTGCACCACGCTATGGTCGACTTTAATCGGTGGCTTGCTGAAGTGCTCGATGACACGCGCTCCGAAGGTATCGAGTGGGGGCCATCGTACGGCGAGAGCCCGTGGCTGGCTCTAGAAGAGCCACAACCTCAAGATGGACCGTACATTGAAGCCTTCTCTACCGACGACGACAGCACCTTCCGGCTCCTACGAACAGCCTGCGAGTACTATATGACTCGTTGTAAAGGTCTCCAACAGACCAACGCTGATCTGACCACGCAGCTCGATGAAGCGCAAGTCAAGCTGAAAGAAGCGCTTGTCCGTGCGTTTGAGTTGCAGCAGACGTTGGAACGAGAACGGGAGGTTTCCATGCTGCACGCTGAGCGCATTGTGATGGGAGTGCAGATCGGCGACCACCTCTCGCGTCAGAACTCCCACGGTCAGTGTCCGACAAGTCTGCATCAGCAGATTACTGATGCCTTTCGAATGCTGAACGCGATTAGCGGTGGCTCTGTTGAGGGCACTGAAACAGAGTCGACTTTGGTGAGTGAAGAGGAAGTCGAAGAAAGCCACCCGAATGAGCCTGAAAGCGAAGCAGTACTACAGACAGCACACGTGGGTGCTGTGGCTCGTTCAGCTACGCTTGATGACTGTGACTACCGACAGCTTACAGAGCTACATGCGGGTGACGAAACGAGCGGTAGTTGGTACCAACACGCACTGCGCTCGCTCAAAGAAAAGCGTGAGCAACGTCGGGTCAACAGCAAAACTGAGTCAGCTATCGTGACCCCTTTAACTGCCATTGTAGACCTCAAGGAGACATCGTCTGATGATGTCAAAGAGTTCGTGCAGCTCGTTTCGATTCGCGACCCTGCTGAAGACGGTGAAGACTTGACGTGGTACCGTCGAGCTCTGCAACATCTCAAGGACGAACGCAGACGCCGTGTCAGTCTCCAAGACCGCGACTCCTTTACCTCCACCATTTCTATCGTCGACTAGCCGACAAAGCAAGTATCAAGCAAGACCCAAAAGAACGCAACCCCGGTCGACTTAAATCACTACATTTACGATACCAAACCAGATGTACTTTTCACGTAAAAGTTTTCCTGGTTATTCATGTGTAACAAGACGCATAACAAGACGCACATTTTTTTTCTTATTATGTTTAATCCCAAATAATCAATTCATGAAGACGTTTCTCGAGATCTTGGTTACGTTCGCCAAGTTGGACAATATCATCTCGTGCATTCCGTAAGAGATACAATGTATAGTCCTGTCTCTCGTGCATTTCTCGTTGTTCCTGTAAGAAATCCCGTTTGAGTGCTTCCATCATCTGTAACATTTTCACTTTAGTCGTGTCTTTCCACTCGTTATGTTCCAGTTGCATTTGATGCATTTGTTGCTGAAGTTGCAGCGCTCTATTGCGTTGTTTCTCGACTTCTTCCGCCAGCTTCTTCTCCTTGTCGGCAGTGGCTTCTAGCGCCACTTTTAGTCGCTGTTTGTCGTTGTCAGCTTCAAGTTGGAAGCGCTGACGCTCTTCGTCCAGCGCAGACTGTAAATACGCCGCTCGCTCCCGCTTCATCTTCTCGCGTTCATCGTCTTGAATGGCTCTACGTAACTTGTCGTCTTCTTCCAACAACGCGCTCTTCGCAGCCACCTCGGCCTCTTCCTCAACCAGTTTCTCTTCACAGAACTTGAGCTCCTCTTTCAGACGCGATAGCTCGTCACGGTCGGTGATTAACAGAGACTTGCGAGACTCGATCTGCTCCATTAAGTGCTGTTTCTCTCGCGGAGTCTCGGTTTTCATCTGCGTGAACGCTTGTACACCTTGCTGCAACTTACTCTTGTTCTCCACGTAACTTTGCTTCCGCACACGCATCTCCTTGGAGAGCTGCACTTTTTGCTGTCGTAAGACTTTAATCTTCTTCATAATGTCCATCTTCTCTTGTTTAACAGTCTGCATGAAGCCCAAGATCTTCTTCTCATTAGCAAGAGAGTTCTGTCTCTCCTGTTCGTATAGTTCCGTGAGTCGTTGCTTCTCTTCCCACGACTGTTGCTTCGCGCGTTCAAGGTTAGCGATAGTCTCCTCCATCTGCCCCATCATCTCCGGGTTGCCACTTGAAGCCGACGTAGGACGCGCCACCATTTGGCGTAACTTTTCGATTTCTTCTCGTAACTCTCGGATGATCTTTTCGTTGATATCTTCGTTCTTCTTGGTCGCGTTCTTAATAGACTTGGCTCGGTTGGCATACACTAAAGTGCCCAAACTCTCTTCAAAGTTATAATCTGCTGGCGAGATAGCTGCGATCATCACAGTGAGCGAGTTACCACCCAACGACTCTTGTAACAATCGCGTAAGTTTCGAATCTCGGTACGGAATATGTGCCTTGCCCTTGCGTGTTTTGTCACTAGATGCTAACATGTTAATCACATTGCCCAGTGCACTTAAACTCTTGTTAATCGCAGCTCCTTCCTTGAGTCTGTCACCCGTTGCTCCGGTCTTGGAGGCACGTTCCGAGCCTGCCAAGTCCACTAAATTGATCTTGGCGTTCATACACGTCTCCTTACGTACACCTGCCATCACTTGCGAGCGCTTGGACGAGATCTTGATAGTGAAACAACTATGAGAACGAGAACTGCGTTCGTTCATCTGAGTAGCAGCCACTTGCCGCACTTTGTTACCTTGTTCCAGTAGCCGTGTAACATCTGCTGGATCACGTACCACTAGCTCTGCTAATTGTTCCACATAGATGCCCATGTCGGGATGTTCTCTGATCTTGAGCACTTTATCCGATGGGTTAAGTAAATCTTTAATAACTTCGTTATAAATTTCCAGGAATGACACTGTCACGAGGTATTTTACCGCTCCTTCGTCGTCACTATTGGTGTTTTCTGCGTCACTAGCATTAATTCGCGCAAAGAGATCTCCGTTCATAAGCGGCACGATGCCGTGGTCGTCTCCACTCCCCATCATTGTGTGAGTTTTGCCAGATCCAGTCTGGCCGTACGCGAAAATTGTGCCATTGTAACCTTGAAGAGCTTGGTCGACTAATGGCTTGGCAATGTCTCCGTATACTTGGGCTTGTGTACTCTCTGTATAGTACGCGAAATCGAATGTATACTGCTTCTTTTCGGAAGCCTCCGAAGTCTCCGAAGCAGGTGAAGTTGAAGCGGACGCTTGAGCATCTGCAGTCGGGTACATTACCACAGTAGTACCGTCCAGCACTTGGACGACCCCGCGTGCTCCCATCTGCGTCTCGCGCGAACTCATGGGACGACATCTCACTGCCACCTTCACGTTCACGTCCGTTGACATGGCTACACTTTAATGATCTGAAAATTAAAACGTCGCGTCCTTAAGGTCCACCTGCAATTAAAAAATAACTTACGAACATAATTTAAAAAATTACGGCGTGGTCGTTTGATTCTTACCGAATTAAACTGCTACGAGTTGCTCAGAGATAAGCAGGGTATCTAATCGGACTTAGGCGTAACTTTGGAGTGTCCACCCTGGTCATTCTTTGACGCGCTAGAGTCCGTAGGTTTACGGCCAAACATGGCGCCGTTGAAGGGCAGAAACGGCGCGATCTTCTCGTGGAACTGCCACCTCAAGCGGTCCACAACTCCCTCCACCGAGTCCAGTGCTGGACGCACGTCCAAATAGACGGAAAGCGGCTTTCCTGGCGTCGCAGCGCCCGAGTAAAAGTCGATGACATAGCGCACTTCCTTACCGTCTCGGTCCACGACCCAGTCGTGACGGTCGAAGGGCAGTACGGACCAGCCTAACACGTTCATCATCTTGGCCTTGGGACTGTATTCAGTCGGCTTACCCATGAACTTTTTGAGCTTCACAGGCTCCTTCGATCTAGAATAAAACATAACGAATTAGTGACAATCTAACATTTCTAATAAGAAGGAACCTGCTAGACGCACGGGTGGAAGCTCTCCCACTTGAGCACTTCGCGCCAGCTCTGTTCGTTGACTGTGTTGTGAATGGCTACAATGGTCTTCATCTGCTGTGCCTTAGGTGCCCAGCCCTTACGCTTCATGGCCTTGAAATACATATCTTCGCTCGGATACTCCCATTTGTCCTCGGTTCCTGTCTGATGTTCAGGCGTAAACTCGCCCTTAGGGATAGAAGACACGGCGCGGTCTCTCGACAGGTTGATGAGAGCTGCTCCCGACCCGCGTACTGTGAAACCAGCGGCGTGATTGGCTGCGCGCATCATCTCGGCGCTGAGGCCGATATCTGCGTCATTGCCGCTGCCCGTCGTGTGATCCACAGGACAGCCTTGGGATATGTTGGCTACATCAGTCTTGCTGTGGTCTACAGGGCATCCTTGTGCCTTGGCAGGCGTCTTGTGAGGAGGATGCGGACAGGCCGCGGCTGCAGAGTTCACTTCTGCGGTCATTCTGGACGAATGATGACCGCAAGATAATGGATGAAATTGGGGTTTATAGCTTCGCTATAGGTTGCACACGCAAAAATTTACGTAAGAAAAACTCATAATTTACCATGTAGGTTGCAGCTTGGAAAAATATTTTATAGGTTCGGCTGTTAAAAATAAATGACTGATATAAAATGTAGCCATGTTATTTGTGTCTTATTGCTTGTCTGCTGTGGTCTTCTTGGGCTTCTTGTTCTTGTTGTGTTGCTGCTCCTGACGTTTCGTTTTGCGAGCGTGCACCTTGTCGTCAAAGCCTCGTTCCGTCAGCTTCATTTTGGCGATACGCGTCGCAGTGGTCACGTCATTGAGCAACTTCAGCACCTTCTTCTCAGGAGCGTCAGTCTCGTAGTCGTCCATCTTCTTCCC
Organism: Phytophthora infestans T30-4; assembly: GCF_000142945.1. Lineage (NCBI taxonomy): Eukaryota > Oomycota > Peronosporomycetes > Peronosporales > Peronosporaceae > Phytophthora > Phytophthora infestans. Next base: position 827,104 of record NW_003303758.1, on the reverse strand, counting down.
CACTTTATCCTCAATGTTCTGAAGCAACTCAATGTCATGCTGAGTCACCAGAGAGATGGCTTGGCCACTGCGTCCCGCACGGGCCGTACGACCCACGCGATGGATGTAGTCGTCGGCGTCGCGTGGCAGGTCAAAGTTGAGCACAACGTCCACCTCTGGGATATCCAGACCTCGACTCGCGACGTCCGTACTGATGAGGATATGACTCAGACCGCTCTTAAACTTACCCAGCGCAGCCAGACGTCGGTTTTGCGACAGCATTGAGTGCAGCGTCACACATTTAGTGCCCAATTCATTGCCGATCTCGCCCACCAACTCGCACATCTTGCAAGTGGCTACAAAGATCATCATGGAGCGCAATTGACGCTTAGACGAGGTGGCGGCTTCCAGCAGCTTCTCCAGCTCCTGATCCTTCTTGCCTTTGCGACTTTTTGTCACCTTCCGATTGCTCTCTTCCTCCTCTTCCTCATTCGGATCCAACATCTTCATCAAGTACATGAGGTACGTCATCTTGACTTGTGCTGGAATGAATAAATAAAACTGCTTCAGTGTGGCCACAGTCTTCACACTAGGCGTCGCATCGAAGCGGAACGCGTCGTCGGAGAGCGCAGTTTGTTCTAATCTGTCCAAATTCGCCGTCATTGTAGCAGAGAAGAGCAGCGTCTGTCGCTTGGTCGGCAGCTTGTCGAAGATGAAGCTCAGATCTTTAGCGAACGACACGTCTAGCAGTCGATCAGCCTCGTCCAGAACCACATATTTGACTAGCGAGATATTGGGCGGGTCCGCACGTAGCAGATGGTCGCGAAACCGACCGGGGGTGGCGACAATAATGTGTGGACGCTGCTGCAGCGTCAGCGACTGCTTGAGCATGTCCACGCCACCGACGATCACAGCGCAGCGTACAGCCATCGAGCTGCCAAACGCATTAAACTGGTCTGCGATCTGGAAAGCCAGCTCTCGTGTGGGCGTAAGAACGAGAGCGTACGGCCCGTACGGGTCCTTGCTCAACGTGTGCAGAATGGGCAGCGCAAACGCCGCCGTTTTACCGCTACCGGTCTGTGCACAGCCAATAACATCGCGTCCAGCGAGAATGGGAGGGATACAATGAGCCTGGACCGGAGTGGGGTGGCGGATGCCGAGTAGTTCGCAGCGTTTGACCAGCCACGGGTCCACACCCAAATTTAGAAACGAAATGAGAATGTTGGACGCGTTCTCCACCTGCACTTTGTCGCTCTTGGCGATTGTCTCGATACTAGAATCTGAGTCGGATGAGACAGCAGGTGTGGACTCCTCATTGAGCAGTTTGGGCGCAGGCGCGCGACGACGCTTGCCAAACAAAACACTCATGCGTGGCGATTGAGTTGAGGAATGACGTTCGGCTGGCCAGTCAAAAAGGCAATCCCCGACATACTGCCGGACGTCATTATCTCGAGGCAGAAAAGATGTTGGGAGCCCTCGAAAACCCATATATTGGATTTGGAAGGTATCCAATGCAGTCCATTTTAAATTCATTTCAGCTCGCACAAATTTGCCTCAATTTGGAGGGCCGTGTTTTATACTTAATTATTTCGGAATGAAGTACACATCGAAAAAAAAGATCTGCAAAAAAATCTGGGTAGACGCACATATTTAAAAATAGGGACCAAGCACCGCTGTGAGTAGTTTCACCACATATCAAAGGAATAAAACACCACACCGAAGGAGTTGAAGGCCAATGCGCTCAACTCACTACAAGATAATACGATAGCCGTTCTAAAAATTAAAGCCAACGCTTTGTTAGCCTTTACATACATTTATACTAGTTTTTCCAGCGTCACGATGGCGGAGACAGCACGGGTCGTCGTGCTCGGCTTCCGTGGATATAATTTTGGAGAAGTGGTGATGCAGCATCCTACCAAGAGATCAAAGTGCAGCTACCTAGATATACAACTGATAAAAATCAATCTAACGCACTGCACAATAAATCATGTCGACCGTGGCGAAGATCCTCTTGCTGAAACGTGGCACGAGATGCGCTGTAAGCTGACTAAGTGCGCCTCAAAGCGCAGAGCAGTCGTGGGATCAGTTATCATTTTTTTCTAGCTACTTGGTTGGGGCTGAAGGAGCGACCTGCTGTTAATGAATTACGAACGATCGTACAGAAGCCTTGAACGATTGTAGTTTATGTTCACAAATTTCCAAAGGCTAAGAAGCTCCTCACGACCGATAACCTGCATCTCGAGGCTTTCGAAGCTGCCCAACGCGGTGGAGCAGCGCGAGGGACATGTTGGCCCGAATTCAGGAGTTGAAACATGCTATTGTGTTCTTCTTCGAGTATTTTAATAGCGACACGGAAAAAAAGAGTTCAAAGATGTCAAACTAAGTGCACCTGAGCCGAAGGATTGGTTTGCAGTGAAGGATCTTGTGACGTTATTGGACCCGTTCGCTGCGGTAACGGAGGAGTTGAGCGGTGGGTATTCAACTCGGCAATCACATTTCCTTTTTTGCGGTGTATTGATCATTGGCTCTCTCAAACTAGCATATATGACAACGACAGCACTCCGGAAGGTAAACATGCATACGTCAACGAGACGAAAACGTTAAGGGTCTGGTTAGACTGGCTGGTTCTGGCTCTAGGTCAAGCTCTTATTTAGGGGTTAGCTTTTAAAATATCGCTGAATTGCCAGATAGGTCGGGGGTAGGTGTGTTTAAAAAAACTCGAGAGCTATCAGCTCTCGGGTTTTATTGGCACAGTCATCAGGCCGTATAGCTGTTAGCTATGCCACCGCCTCTAGCTTCTATTCTTTTGGCTGTGGAGACCTGTGTTACAGTAGTCGCATTGACATGTGGCTTCTCCTGCATCGTAATGCACGTATGAATGTATTTATCTATTAAATTTGAATCAATGTCGTATATCCGCGTTGTACTCCGCCCACTTCCTCTTTCGCCACTTGATCTGTAAAGTTTGACATTAGTTCTAAAAATTACTTGAATTAGAGTAAATGTTAGTAACACACCTCGTTCTCGCACTGATCCGTCGATATGGGCTTGTCGTAGCGGAGACTCATTTCTGTAGCTAACATGAAACGGGGTACGTAGCCCTAAGTGTACCCTGGTTACATGAAGTGTGACACTTCACACTTCAGGAGTATGACACCGAGATATTTGGTACAAGGTACCAAGGTCGTTCAAAGCCAACCATTGGTTAAATGACATTGCATTTCTATAGGTAACTAACAGTTTGTATTAAACCCAAACTTAACCTACCTATCTATATACTCAGTTTACAATCTACCTTATTTAGGTCACTTCGCTCTCTTTAATTAAAGAGGGGACCTGTGAACTGCCGTTCACTGAGAGTTTGTATACTCTCGGAAGATAACTTCCTCTAGCGCAAGGTGCTGCGTGACCCCGTCACACTTGGTAGCACTTGTAGTCAATCCACGCCACCGTGGGTAGACTACCTGAACCTCTCCGAAGTTCGTTGCCATGGATAGGAACGACTTCTCCCATATGAATGACTCTCAGTTCGAGTCAGTTCGGAAGATGGCAGGCATCTTCAGGATGGAGGCCCTGCAGAGCCTGGTGGTATCAACACCGGCTGAGCAGCTCGAGCGCGTCAATGCATTCGACGCGTACGAGCAGGGCCTCATCGCGCATGTGCGGGAGAACCTGCAGGCTCCGGCGGCGGAAGCAAATCCGCCTCACCCGAAGCCAATACGGCTGAAGATAAAGCCGTATGAAGGGAAGGAAGGCGAGAACCTTCACTTCTGGGTCCGAGAAGTAGAGCTCGCGATGGACGCGGCTCTGATCTCGACCGAGCAACTGCGTGTTGCTTTTGCACTCTCCAACCTTAGCGGTCGTGCTAAGAGTTGGGTGTACACTCGGGAAGCAACATCCCCTGGATGTTTCACATCCTGGGCTCAGCTGTGCGAACAGCTCCGAGCCGCGTTCCTCCCGGCGAACTACGAGTACCGCCAGCATTCGCGCTTCCTCGCGTGTAAGCAAGGAAGGCGCGAACTGCACGAGTATGTGCAAAAGATACGGGAGCTCACGGCGTCCCTAGTGGGAAACCCACTCAATGAACACATCAAGATGACCGTGTTCATAACGGCCTTCGAGTGGGCCCCGCACGCACTCAGCTGTTCCGGGTGCAGGCAACCACCCTTGAAGAGGCGATTCAAGTGGCTCTTCAAGAAGAGTACAGCCATCGCCAGACGCGTACGCCGGCCTCAGCGTGGCCTGGGAGTTCCTTGTCGGCTCCCGGTCGAGCAAGCCCCCAACGGACCAATTCCCATGGAACTCGGGTCCGCCGAACAGCGTGACATCCGCTGCTTCGGCTGTGGGAAGATGGGCCACTTCAAGCGCGACTGTCCCGCGGAAAGACTCCGCAGACGGTCCTTCCCCAAGCCCGTCCTCAAGGGTCGCTGGCAGAAGCCAGGATCCCGGGGACAGGGGAACGCAGGGAACCAGTAGGGGCGGGGCGCCCTACTGGGGAAGAACTAAGTCTTCGTGATGGGTGTGCGGGTGGCGCGTACCACGGGGACTTAGCCCCTGAGAGTCTTCGCACTCTCGAATCGGCGAAGAGCAGCGGCGGGTTGCTCGTAGTACACGGATGTGTACGGGGATACGATCATCCCTTTAAAATCTTGATTGACTCTGGGGCGTCGAAGAATTTCGCACGCCGCCAGACGGTTGCTCGTAACAGCAACAAGTTGTCCGAAGCTTTGAGAGAAAGCAAGGGCAACGGGACGGTGTCAGTGCGACTGGCCGACGGGAAGGTCGTCACTGTCCCCAGCGTCCAAGTGGATCTGGCTGTCAAGTTTGAAGACTTTGACAGCCTCGAACAGTTCACTGTTCTCGATATGGATCCATATGATATGATCCTGGGCATGCCCTGTCTTAAGAAGCACGAGCCCTGGATCGACTGGCGAGGCAAGGCAATCGGTGCCAGCCGCCCTGCGCAGTCCAACAGAGCATTGGTGAGTCATGTTCCCACCTCTGTCAGGACCCGGGGCGCCCGCGAGGGCTGCCAGGGTACCAAAGCATCCGGCAGATGCTTGGGAGTCGTCGACGTATATGACGACTCCGAGGATGTTTTGATGGTGGCAGCGCCCAGAAGAGGCGCTGGCCAAGTGGGTAACTTAGGTCCACAGGCGGGTAACTTAGTTCCGCAGGCAGCTGCAGCTGTCATGAACACTGAGAACAGCGTGTTCAGAGTGGGTAACAGAGTTCCACACACGGTCGCCCAGACCTTAGCTGAAGAGGAAGGCGTTGAACACGCTTCCTGTGTGGGTAACACAATGCCACACGCGGTCGCCCAGACCTTAACTGAAGAGGAAGGCGCTGAACACGCTTCCTGTGTGGGTACAACAGTACCACACGAGGCCACGAGTGCCTCGGATGTCGTAGCGACGACATCCCTAGACGTGGGCAGCAAAGCTCCCCGTCACAGACGCCGTCGACAAAGACGCCGCCGCCGCCTCAAGTCGGATCCGAACTTCGTTCCGATCGACGTCGCCTCAAGCGACTCGGAGTCCAGGGCCCGGGCTCCTCCGACAAGGCCGAAGGAAGAGTGTTATCACTTCTTCGATGGCGAGACAGGTTTACCCGTCAAGGCATCTGGTGTCCACTTGGAACCGTTGCCAGAGGTTGCAGAGATACTGAGCCTCGAGGAAATGACGGCTGAGTCTTTCCTGGCCAATATCAAGGCTGGAGAGATTGCTGAGATGGTACTCATGAGACCTGAGACCACTCAGGTGGAGCTGAACTCCTCCTCTGTCTTGGACGAGAACGTCCTGGAAGACATGAACAAGCAGCGTCAGGCGCGCTTGGGTTCTGAGATTCTCAAGAACCCCAAGGATCCGGTGTATCCTTTGGTGACGGAGTATGCGGACGTGGTGAACAAACATCCACCGACCCAACTCCCACCGGATCGAGGCGTTCGGTACGAGATTGATCTCGTGCCCGGCACAAAGTATTGTGTCACGAGGCAATAGCCTCTCCCGCGCGAACAGTGCGAGGTCATTGATGCCTTCTTCGCCGCGAAAGCGAAGGCAGGCATGGTGCGGGAATCGAAATTCCCGCACTCGACGCCGACTTTCTGCGTTCGTAAGCCGAACGGAAAGTGGCGTCTGGTTCACGATTATAACAAGCTGAACAGCGCAACGGTGCCGGCCCAAACACCGATCCCACGAAAGGATGTGTTGCTGAACAACATGGCCGGGAGCGTACTGTACAGTGCGCTGGATTTGGTAGACGGATACTACCAAATCCGGATGCGAGAGAGTGACATCCCGCTCACCGCGGTAAGCACTCCAAGCGGCATGCTTTGGGAGTGGCTCGTCATGCCGCAGGGTTTGTCTAACGCCCCGGCGACCTTCAATCGCCTGGTGACGCAATTGTTCCGCCCTTTGCGTACCTTCGTACAGACGTACTTCGACGACATTTTCGTCCATAGCCGTGCCGAGGGAGGCAAGACGGCCATGGAGGTGCATCTAGGACACCTCCGTCGAGTGTTGGACGTGATGCGAGCGAACAAGCCCTACGCCAACATTGACAAGTGCGTTTTCGCGTCACCAGAGATCAAAGCTCTCGGTTGCTTCGTAAGCAACGTGGGCGTTCCGGCTGACCCAGACAAGGTCAAGGCCATAGCAGCATGGCCGACGCCCCGATCCCAGAAGGATCTTCGAAAGTGGTTGGGCTTGGCCAGCTACCTTCACAAGTACAACGCTGGGTACGCGGGCTTCGCTACGCCCTTGTCGAGCCTTCTTCAGAAGGACGTTGACTGGCGCTGGGGACAAGAGCACCAGGATGCTTTTGACAGCATCAAGGCCAGTCTCCAAGAGGCCCCTGTTCTGGCTCTACCGGACGAGACGAAGCCGTTTAGCGTCGTCTGCGATGCCTCCGATTACGCTATCGGGTGTGCATTGCTGCAGGACGGCACGGCTGGACAAAAACGAGTCATCTCGTTCCAGGCCTGGCAGCTCAAATGCCGCCGAGCGGAACTACCCTGTCCATGACAAGGAGCTCCTGGCAATGAAATATGCCCTTGTGAAGTTCCGTGTTCACCTTCTGGGCTCTAGGCCCTTTGTGATCTACACAGACCACGCGTCCTTGAGGACGGCGACTAACTCGCCTCACCTCTCCCAAAGAATGGCGAGGTGGCTGTCCTTCTTCGCGGAATACAACTTACGCGTCGAATACAAGCCGGGCAAGCTCAACGTGCTTGCGGACGCACTCTCTCGGCGTCCCGACTATGAGTTGGCCCACATCACGCGGGCGACAACGGATCTATATGATCGGATACGCATGGCGAATCGGGACGATGAGGCTGTCGCGCCTATCGTCAAGTTCCTTAAGGCCGGAACGAGCGCGAAGTCCGACTGGCTCTCGTCGCGACAGCGCTCACGGCTCCACCAATATGAGTTGAAGGAGGACCTCCTCTATTATCGGGTGGAGCCCACTGATCCTCCACGGGTGGTCGTACCCAACGACGAGGATCTGAAGTTCGACATCCTCGCGGAGGCGCATGGCGCGTTCTCCAGCGGCCACTTGGGCCGCGAGAAGACCTTTCTGTCGGTCTCTCAGTCCTTCTGGTGGACCCACATGTACAAGTGGGTCGCCCGGTACGTCAAGACATGTGAAACGTGTCAGCGGGTCAAACCCGCAGGGCACTCTTCGGCTCCACTACAGAGCCTGCCCGTACCGGCTGATTGTTGGAAGTCGATGAGCCTTGACTTCATCTTTGGGCTTCCCGCCGACGGACACGGCAACACCAGAATTTTGGTGTTCGTGTGTCGGCTGAGCAAGATGGTACATCTTGCTCCAGTTCCCGTCACTGTTACGGGCGAACAAACCGCAAGGTTGTTCGTCGATGGCGTGTTCCGCTATCACGGTCTCCCAGAGACGATTGTCTCGGATCGAGACCCGCGGTTCACTGCTGCGTTTTGAAAAACGCTGTTCTCTTTACTGGGAACTCGTCTGCAGATGTCCACTGCGGACCATCCGCAGACCGACGGCCAAACAGAGTGCGTCAATCGAGTGCTCGAGGACAATCTGCGCAGTGTGTGCGCGGCAGCACCACGTACGTGGTCGACGCAGCTCCCAGCTGTTGAGTTTGCGCTCAACAACGCGGTGCACGCGTCCACGGGCTTCACGCCGTTCTTCTTGAGCGGCTTCCGCTACCCCAGAGTGCCTCTCACTCTTCGAGGAGACACTGACTCCTCTATTCTAAGTGGGGGAGAGGCTCGGCAAGCCCTTTCCTCCCAGGTATCTGATGTGAGGCCAGTTTCGCTGCGGAAACAGGTGGAATCCTTTATGGATTCCAAGCTGAACATTGTCAGCAGGGTCCGCGATGCCATGGCAGCGGCCCAAGATAAGCAAAAGGAGTACTCGAACAAACAAGGAAGAGGAAACTTAAGTATATTTGAGATTGGTGACTTAGTGTTGCTAGACACGAGGAACCTACCTCTAGACACTGTTAGCTCTGTCGGCAGCAGCAAACTGAAGCACCGCTTCATCGGACCTTTTGCAGTCCTGGCCAGACATGGTGCGTCGTACACCATCGACCTTCCAAAGCCAATGACGACGCACCCGACGTTCTATGTCGGACGTCTTAAGCGGTACTTTGACCCGCAGGGGGTTGCTGACTCGCAGACCCCCCTTGACCCAGCTCCTCGAAGCGAGGGCCGGTCACAGTCATCGACGAGGGCGTCGGAGCAGGCACTCAAGCCTCGGTCGGGACGGCAAGGCTGCGGTCAAGACCGTACGCCGGAGGGGCTCCATACGAACGGACCCCGGCGCCATATGCCGAGTACGCTGAGTACGCCGGGTACGCACCATACGCGTAGGTCTGGGAGTGTGCCGCAGGCGGCTCCGGACGTGGCAACAAAGCCTCGATCCGTCGGATCATGCGAAAGGCCTCGTCCAGATCGGACGAAGAGGCCCGGCGATCCACCCGCAGGTGCAGGCTCGCGACCTCTCGCTCCACCAGGTCCAGGCTCGCGACCTCTCGCTCCACCAGGTCCAGGCTCGCGACCTCTCGCTCCACCAGGTCCAGGCGGCCCGCAAGACGAGCGAGCTCGCCCTGATTCCCGGCCTGGGCGGCAGCATCACCGCCAGTCCCAAGGCCAAGTGCAATCTCAAGCACGAGGACACGTTGACGGAGGCGGTTAACCTCAGGGTCCTGTGTCGGACCCGCAGTCGGAGCACTCGGACGAGAGTGGCTCTCGGGAGGCGCCGAGTACTCGTACTCGTACGAGGGCACCTCCGCCCCTGCTTGACCGGAATGGAGAAGTCCACTTCCACGTGGAGCGGATTCTCCAGGAGCAACGGTGTCGCGGCAAGCGACAGCTCCTTGTGAAGTGGAGGGGTTATGCCCACTCCGAGAACTCGTGGGAGCCGATCGAACGGCTCCTGATTGACTGCCCGAAGGCTGTCGCAATCTGGGAACAGAAGCGGCGGCAGCTTCATAAGTAGTCCGGGGCTTCTTGCCCGAACGAGGTACGGTCGATGAATACATACCGTACCCGCGCTCATCGTGAGCGCTAGAAGCTGCGCGCTTCAGGATGTCCCTTGGCAGCATACGCTTGCTGATCAAGTGGGCAAACCTCACACGAAGATCACGCTGGTCCAGGATGTGGGACAGCTGCTGATCTTCATGGAGTTCCCGTAACTCCGTGGGTGAGTACTTGAGAGTCTCCACCCACGCCCAGAACATGTCCTCACAAGAACTCCACGTGGGACAGTTCTCGGGCATAACCCAGGGGTATCCCCAAACAGGATAGAGACCACCCCGGGTCTCGGGCTTCTTACGACAAGTCGTGAAGTCCTTAAGGGGAATGCGGTGTGGTGCGAGAAGCACACACCGAGCAGCCTCCAAGTTGTCGACGAACAACTGTTCTTTCTGAACAAGGGCTCGTTCATAGATGCCCCTAGAAGTGTGGCCGCCCACAAGGCCACGAGGAGCGACGAGAAGCTCTAATAAGAGGTCAGCCCCAGAGCTCTCCTCGGGAGGCCAATACCCTCTTGAGTTGATGGCAGCTCCCTGGCTGACGGGTGCCGCCACCGATCCCCCACGCACACGCTGGGCAGCTTGGAAATCCTCCTGCTGCAGGTCGAGGTCATTCGAGACCTCCCGGGGCTCAGCGATAGCACCCTCCTCTTCCTCTTCTTCCTCCTTCTCCTCCTCTTCATCCGAGAAGTCGAAGATACTCCGATAGGAGCGACGAGTCTCCTTCTCCTCGCGGAGTGGAGACTTAGAGGCAGTACGCTTCTTTGAGGGCTTGGCGCCTTCGGCTTTGGAGGCCTTAGCACGCGCAAGACCCTCAGCAAGCGAGAGACGTTTGCGAGGATTCTCTTCCTCATCGCCACCGGCTTTGGGAGCGTCCTTAGCCTTGACGACCGGACTCTCAGAGCGCACAGAGGTCCTGGGACTGTGATCACCGTGATCACTAGCGGGCGACTGCACGCTGCCATCTTTGTGTTCACTGGGCACTGGGCTGTGCCCTCCCACAGAGCCCGCAGGAGCATCATGAGTGCTCCCGGACTCGGCATCGTCCTCACTGTCCGAGTTGAACTCACGTTCTACGAACCGAGGGTTCGGACGATTGTCTGAAGATGGAGGCGACGGGCTGCGGCGCTTGCTTGCGCGCTTGCCCACAGCCGCGTCACCCGAGGAACCGATCGCCTCGGAGGCCACCTGAGCAGCCTCCTTAAGTGCAGAGCCTTTGGCGTGAGGCTTAGTGCTCTTGGCCTGCGCCTTACCGGCTGCAGCCTTGGAGCGTGTCTTAGCACCGCTCTTAGCAGTGCCACGAGGCATGTTAACGGTCGAGGTGGGGACCTAGACGAAGGGCGCACAGGTTGCTGCTCGAGGCTCTAGCTGTGAAGTGAGCCTCGCGCGGCCAAGTCGATGGTTTTCGACTTTGAGAATGAGAGTTTGTGACGAACACCTCTTCATTCTGATTGGTCGGTAAACCGAACCTAAGTGGGGGAGGATGTAACGGGGTACGTAGCCCTAAGTGTACCCTGGTTACATGAAGTGTGACACTTCACACTTCAGGAGTATGACACGTCATACTCCGAGATATTTGGTACAAGGTACCAAGGTCGTTCAAAGCCAACCATTGGTTAAATGACATTGCATTTCTATAGGTAACTAACAGTTGTATTAAACCCAAACTTAACCTACCTATAAATATACTCAGTTTACAATCTACCTTATTTAGGTCACTTCGCTCTCTTTAATTAAAGAGGGGACCTGTGAACTGCCGTTCACTGAGAGTTTGTATACTCTCGGAAGATAACTTCCTCTAGCGCAAGGTGCTGTGTGACCCCGTCACATAACAGCACCCACGCTTCTCCGATGCTGACGTTGTTTTTTGCGCTGCCTAACCGATGCAATAGCTTGTAATAACGCTGACGCACCATGTCTTGCATCATCTCCTCTCTCCACTCCAGCACAGTAGTCTCCTTCCCAGTAAAGAGCTTGCCTTTGTTATGCTTGGGTGGCGAGCGCTTCGGTGGTATACGTGCGAGGTGGCTTACTGTGAAAGTGAGCAGGTCGTTGTCAAAAATGTGAGCGTAATTCGAACGGAATTTTGAGCACGTTTTTCGCAATGTTCGACTCCCCGTAATACGTACACGTACAGTCCAATAATGATTAATTCAGGGATGAAACATGTGGTCCACAGAAAAAGTAGGTACTGCGTCATTTTTTACATTGCTTCCACACGTAATAACATTGCTGAATTGTTTTTACAGCCCTGTACCACAAAATATAAAGCTCACCAGCTTAAACGATACTTATTAATAATATGCATATTATGCTCACGTGCTCGAGCACGTCTCCTACCTTTAGGTATACTTTTATGCTCAAGCACTTTAGCTGTCGTCTCTTCGCCCAGGTCAGCAAAAGATCGGCCAAGCAAAAAAGATGAGCTTACAGAGGACGTGTGTAACGTGCTAAACAAGCGGATCATCATCATACACACTGATACTAAAGCAGTCGCGACGACAGCACTTTGCAGCGAAGTGCTACTCCAAAAGGAGGGACCATCGCAGCCGTAAACCTCGCGTCTCTATTGCGCTTGCAGTAGATCAGTTGGTTAGCATGTAGATTGCAGCTCGATCAGCAGTCACTGGAGACAGCAGCAGCTAAGCTCGCAACCTGATGCCCAAATATTGAAGTGATAGAGTAAATGGATAGCAGCTCGCTCAGCTGCCATGTCAGCGAGATATGTCCCTATTAACCATTCTAGTAAGGGAGGGGACCACCGCAACAGCCAAGCTCGCACGCTTGATGTCCATGATAGCGAATGAATAAATAGCCTTACCCTTAGCGGGAACTGCACGCTCGATGTGGTAGTAGTAGCGAAAGTCATGGGGGACCTCTATACCCCCGATAAATGAATGAAAGGACTGGTCAGTTCATTTCTAATTCGTTTCTTAGTTACGTAAAGACCTGACATCACTTTTTATAAAACCCAACTGTATTCCCCACCATAGTTGTACAGCAAATCAAACGCCATAGTAGTTTTTTTTTACTTCGTTACACGCCGCTTAAGCTCTTCCCGTTCTTTACAGAGTTCGCGCAAGCTCCCACCACTGTAACCGTATTGCTTCTTAACAAGTTATAACGACTGGTGAGAGCACGGCGCAGAGGAACACCGACGAGGGAAGAGTCGCGTGGCGAGAAGCGACGCCGAGGAGGGCGGCGAGAGTCCAGCGATGGGGGCTCGAAGGTAAGGCGCAAGAGGCTACTGATGTGCCTCGAAGAAGGCAAATTGGAAAGTGAGATTGAAATATTTGATTGTTTGTCGGCTACGAGGAAGTGCTCGTTAGCATTTCCTTAGTATCCTATGTAATTATTTGCATCTCACTAGACTAGATTCTAAGTAGTCCTTGAGTCGAATCTTGAAGTAGCGTAGCGTAGTAGTGAACCGCGGTTTATTTGAACCGGGGTCAGAATCTCCATAGTGAATTAAAATGAAAAAGAATGATAGCCATTAAAGTTCCGTGTTTGGCAATACTCGTCCAAACATGGTGATTGCCTTCTGGTCAGGCGTATGTCTGCCTGGCCGCTCATTGGCAACTTAAGAAGACAGTCGACAGTCAGCAAAGACAAGTAGGAGGAAATTTGAAAAAAGTAGGACGCATTGGAGCGTTGTTACATCTTCCCGGACTTGACTTCTCGTTGATGCTTATTGAAGTCGGAAACGAGAACCTTCCAATGCGACACATGTCAATTGTCTTTTTCGCGCTACCAGGTTGCTTCATGATCCGGCAATCTGTGCCATTTCACAAGCCATTCAGGTTTGCGATTGAATTGACGCTTGCGAAGAAGCTTCTCGATGATGTGCATCGTTGCACCAGTGTCGTCGTCAATAATCAGTCTTGAGGCCTTTGAGATAGGATGAGTCTTAAAAAGCGACGGGTTTTCAACGTAATGGCTTAACACTTACAGATTACACGTGGAGTTCAGACGACTCATGCTTCGCGGAAGATTCGACCTCCACATTCGGGTTGATCATTTTCACAATCTCGAATGGTCCAATCTTGCGAACAGCGAGCTTAGCTCGTTTCTATCAATATCTTGAGTCGCAGTATTTCCTTTAAAGTTCGCAGTAGTAATGGCCAAAATCCGAGAACTTTGGTTGTCGCTTTACCAATCGATGTTTTTGGCATCAAAGTAGCTCAAAGTACAAATTAACAGATTCTCCCATCGTGTCATGAAATTCAGGCAGACGGATACCTTCCACTTTGACTTCACGCTTACTCATGGCTTCAAGCAGTTGTTGCTGCTGGTCAACCATTTCGATAAGTTTCTGCGTGATAGCGTCAGCAGACTATCCTTGAGGATTTAAGAGAGTCATGGTTGATTGTCGAAAACTTCAGCGATGAAGTGCCGAAAAAGGTAGTCGGGTACAGGTGGATAGCGACGAGGGGTTCAGGTACTGAATTGATCCGGTTCTTATAGACCATACACTTACAGTACACACGCCATCAACGATAATTCATGAGGGATGCGACGTTAGGAACGGGTACTAACTTGATCCGGTTCTTGTAGATCAGACGCTTAGTGCAGTACACACGTAAACGTTCCAAACGGCAAGCCGTATGAAATGAGGTCGCGACGAAGAAATCCGACGAATGTGGAGGCGAATAACGACGACACACGCTCAACGAGCGGCTTTCCACATGTCGCGGAGCGAATAGAGAATGAAGATCCCTCCCGTACGAAAAACAGCAAGTGCTACCAGATGTGACGACTGGTGAGAGCACGGCGGAGAGGAACAACGACGAGGGAAGCGTCGCGGGGCGAGGAGCGAAGCGGAGGAGGGCGGCGAGAGTCCAGCGATGGGTAAGGCGCAAGAGGCTGCTAATGTGCCTCGAAGAAGGCAAATTGGAAAGTGAGATTGAAATGGTTAGTTGTTTGTCGGCTACGAGGAAGTGCTTGTTAGCATTTCCTTGGTATCCTATGTAATAAAATGCATTTCACTAGACTAGATTCTAAGTAGTCCTTGAGACGAATCTTGAAGTAGCGTAGCGTAGTAGTGTTAAAGTTCCATGTTTTGGCAATACTCGTCCAAACATAGTGATTGCCTTCCGGTCAGGCGTGTGTCTGCCTGGCCGCCCATTGGCAGCTTAAGAAGACAGTTGGCAGCCAGCAAACACAACTAGGACGAAACTTGAAGAAAGTAGAGCGCATTGGTATCAACGTCATGGCCATCGCTGGCTGTGACGTTGGTGCATCGTTACACAAGTTTTGACCAAGGTGTGTCTTGTCGCTTGCTCGTACGCAGACCAGTTTCAATCACCCAGTTCGTTAGCTTCGCATCCTGATGCAAATCGGCATCGTGCCACGCCGGTAAGGCCACAATACGTGAGCTTTTGCAGCGGGGCTGCCGTAGCTTTAGCGTCAGAGGAAGACGTTCGACTCAAAGAGTCACTAATACTAAGTTCCTTATCCAAAGGACACTTACAGCCCAAGACCAGGGCTCAAAGTTAATACCTTAGCTTTTATGCTTCAAAACCAGAAGTGTTTTATTTACTATTATTGCGGCCAAGCCGCCTAGAGGTAAATGTATCTCTTTAACTATCTAGCATAGTTAAACCTAATCAAATGCAAAACGTGTGGCTTTCAGCCAACGTACTGAGAGACCTTGTTAGCTCTCCAGCTTATGTACTGAGAGTATGTTAACTCTCCAGCTTATGTACGGAGAGTTTGTTAACTCTCCGAGTACTCCGTACCCCTGTGTGTTCCACATCATGTAACCCCGTTACACTCTCCCTCACTAAGATGAGAGCATTCCGTTCTCGAACTTTCCTCAGGGAGGTCACGTCTTGTGACGACGGAGGTCACTAGACCTCACCTCTGCGTTTTGCAGCTTCACGAGCTCACAAACGCGTTCGCATCCTTGATGCCTGGCACTTTCACTCCGGCCCACGGCCCAACGTCTCCAGCGCGTCGCGCCGCCCCTGCCTCGTTGGTCTCAGACCCCCAACTGCGCTTCGCAACTGCTCCAAGAGCATCTTCGTCTCTTTCGATAGCAGAGTACCACCAAAAGTATCGCCGTCGACACGGTCAACGCTTCATGAGCCGTCAACAAGAAGAGAGCAAAGCTCAAAGCTCGTCAGAGCCGCGGCGCCGCCCAGAGGGAACGATGTTCTGCTCTCGGAACTTGAAGAGGGCGAAGTCGATTACGACGAGCCCATGGGTAGTGAGGATCACTCCGACCCAACCTCTCCGAGGTCGCACACTGGTGCCGCGTCTTCCCCAGTTTCCTCTGTGAGGTCTAGTCGCTCAACGGCGCGATCTCAAACAAGAAGAGACCTGCGGACACCGCATCCGTTCTTTGAACGTTCGAATCCGAATCGCTCGCTGCGCGATGCGCCACCGCTATCGTCGCGGTATGACGAGGTAGATCGATACGATCACAACGTCATTACGAATGACCTGGACGAGGCCCAAGGCCGTCAGTTGTCCAATGAGCAGCGCTCGCAGCCGTTCCGACCTGTGGTCCGACCACTTGTTCTAACGTCACGCCGTGACTACGGCTTCCAGCCGCGGAACCCTGCCGAAGCGGCCCGCCTCGCGGCGCAGCAGCCGCTGAACACGTACACGTGGGGGCCTGCGACCTCGACTGCTGATGAGCAAGTGCAGCGGCACCGGCTCCGAGAGCGATATCTGACTCCACAAGTCACAACTCCTCAGGAGTATCAGGCGCGCCTGCAGATGCAGCTACACCGCCAACCGGTTCCCTCTATGCGAACCATTCCGGTTGTGCTCCACCCTGGGGAATCCCAGCGTGCTTATGAAGCACAATTCCGAAGCTGGGTGGAGGGAGCTCGACGGCTCCCCTCCTACAATGCTCTTCGAGCAAGTTTCTCTGAAACTGATATTCGTCTTGAGAGACGTTTGCGCTTAGACTTCGCTAAGTCGAAAGCACGTCG
Organism: Phytophthora infestans T30-4; assembly: GCF_000142945.1. NCBI lineage: Eukaryota > Oomycota > Peronosporomycetes > Peronosporales > Peronosporaceae > Phytophthora > Phytophthora infestans. Next base: position 810,670 of record NW_003303758.1, on the reverse strand, counting down.
ACGAGCACTGGGACCCCGTCCCCATCACCTCGAGGCGTCATCACCTCTTGCTCATGCTGCGAGCGCCGCTCATTCCTATGAGCCGGCTGCTACAGCCACTGGTCGGAGCTTGAGCTAAGCCACCGACCTGTCATCCCCGCGTTCTAGCGGCGGGAAGCGCTCGGCGCCTGACGACGCAATCGTACGCCGTAGCGGCGGGGCAGTAAGTGTGCCCGATCAAAAGCGTCGACGACGTCAGGGCAGTCCTGCCGGAAAACAACCTCAAACTCCCAAGAGTTTTGTGAGTGAGGATAACCCCTCCATTTCACAAGGTACTGAGTACGACCCTGGCGCATGCGCGTCGCCACCAGGCGTTCCACATGGAAGTGGAGCTCGCCGTGCTCGTCGAGCAGAGCAGGAGGAGGCCGAGCCTCAGCTGGACTCTCGCGTCGCGAGTCGCAGCGACGTGTTCGCGCTGGAGCAACGTGTGGGTTCTCTGAACCAGTATCTCCATGATACGACTGACTCTCTGAGTCGCCTTGCAGATGGTCTCGATGAGACGAACCACCGCGTGGACTGGTTTGAACAACCACAGTCGGTTCAGAACCGAGTCGCGGACCTTGAGCGTCAAGTCGCTCAGCTGCAAGGTCAGATCGACTTGCTGTTGCGTCTTGTGACCCCGCCACCTGCTGTCGCGCAGCCTGACGTGGTTCGGCCTCCCACTGTTGCGCAGCCTGTCGTGGCCCAGCCACCGTTGGCGCCAACGCATCCGCGCTCACCTGAGCAGGGTCCTGATACGGCTTGAGTAAGCCAACGTAGAAGACGGATGCGTGCGCATCTTCTTCGGAAGGTTAAGCGTATACGCTAGGCCCTTCTTGGCCACGACCTTGAACGGTCCTATGAACCGTGGTCTCAATTTTGTCTTAAAGACCGCAGACACTGCATGAGTAGGTAGGTTTTTTGCATTTAATAAAACTTGATCTCCGACCTCAAACCTTTCTTCATTGCGTCTGCCTTTGGCATCTGCATGTTCTTTTTGCATGTCTTGGCTTTCAGCCATAGCGTCGCGTACTTGACGCATTACGCTTAGTCTCAAAGAGACAAAGTCATTGACTTGCTTGCGAGCCGCAACATGGCTGACATCAGCTAGCCGCTCGGCTATCTCTTCCCCATCAAGCCCTGAGCCACTGCGTGGCGGCGTCAGTGGGACGCGAGGGTTAACCAAGCCGTTCACATAGAGCGGAGTGTAGCCTGTCGAGGAGTGCACTGCATTATTTAATGCGAACTCAACGAGTGCGAGCATCTGGCCCCAGCGTTTTGGCGCCTCAGCACATACGCTTCGGAGGATATCCTCCACAACGCGATTCACGCGTTCGGTTTGACCATCGGTCTGTGGATGGTCCTCTGTGGACATGTCCAAACGAGTGCCGAGCACTCTGAAGAGGGACGTCCAGAACTTCGCGGTGAAGCGCGGGTCTCGATCCGAGACAATTGCCTCAGGCAAGCCATGTTGGCGAAAGACTCGGTCTCAAAACAGCAAAGCTGTACCTTCACCATCTATGGTGTCCGGCACCGCCGCTAGATGAGCCATCTTGCTCAATCGGTCTACAAAGACCACAATGCCCGTGTTTCCTGCCTTGTCCTTGGGAAGGCCAAACACAAAGTCCATACTCATGGACTGCCAACATCCCTTGGGGACAGGCAAACTCGCCAATGGCGCTGCCGTGCTCGGCGCGAACTTTGTCCGTTGACACGTCTCACACGTGCGTACATAGGTGCCGACCCACTTATACATCTTGGGCCACCAGTACATCGAGCTCACCGAGCCATAGGTCGTCTCCCGACCTAAGTGGCCGCCCACGGGCGTATCATGAACCTCATAGAGGATTCGATATTTTAGATCCTCATCATGAGGAACGACTACACGAGGGTTATCCTCAGAGTCGGTGCTGTAGTACAGCAGGCCGCCATCGAGTGAATATCGATGCAGCCTCGCGCGTAAGCGCCCAGACAATTCCTTGTCAGAGTCTTTAAACTCTTCGCTCCCAAGAGCCCGTAGCAGCGCTACGCACATGTCGTCTTGTGCATACGCTCCGCGTATCAAGTCAGGCACTGACGACGTCACTGTCGTGACATGAGCTAACTCGTAGTCCGGCCTGCGCGAGAGCGCATCGGCCACTACATTAAGCCGCCCCGGCTTGTACTTCACCTCGAAGCTATACTCGGCAAAGAAGGAAAGCCATCTTGCCATTCTCTGAGAGAGATGAGGCGACTGTGTCGCAGTGCGTAACGACGCATGATCAGTAAAGATCACAAAAGGCTTAGAGCCTAGCAGGTGTACCCTGAATTTGACTAGAGCATACTTCATTGCAAGTAGCTCTTTGTCATGAACTGGATAGTTCTTCTCTGCAGCTTTGAGCTGGCGAGACTCAAACGCGATCACGCGCTCACGCCCTTCGGCGTCTGCTTGTAGTAAAGCACAACCGATTGCAAAATCGGAGGCGTCACAGACGACGCTAAACGGACTATCCGGGTCCGGTAGCGCAAGGATCGGAGCCTGGAGGAGGCTCTCCTTCACAGCCCCAAAGGCTCCGTCGTGCTCGACGTTCCAGCACCATGGTGCGTTCTTCTTAAGGAGATCTGATAATGGCCGAGCCATCTCCGCGTAATTCGCGCTGTACTTGTTCAAGTAATTGGCTAAGCCTAGCCACTTGCGTAAGTCTTTTTGGTTCTTGGGAACCGGCCAGTCCACGATGGCCTTGACTTTGGTAGGATCTGCCCTTAAGCCTCGCTTCCCAATAAAGCACCCGAGGAAAGATATTTCTTCCGCGCCAAAGACGCACTTGTCCAAGTTGGCATACAACTTATTAGTGCGCATGCACTCGAGCACCGCTCGCAGGTGGTCAATGTGGTTTTCCACGTCTGACTTTCCGTGCTAAGCACGACTATGGACGAATATGTCGTCAAAGTACGTTTGAGCGTACGCCCGGTGGGGCCTAAACAACTGCTTCACAAGACGATTGAACGTTGCCGGTGCGTTCGACTGCCCCTGGGGCATCACCAACCACTCTCAGAGCATACCGCTCGGAGTACTCACCGCTGTCAGCGGAATGTCGCTCGCTCTCATGAGCAATTGGTAGTAGCCATCGACCAAGTCGAGCGCGCTGTACAACGTACAGCCTACCATGTTGTTCTGCAGAACATCCTTGCGAGGAATCGGCGTTTGCGCCGGGATAGTGGCCGCATTTACCTGTTAAAAGCATGAACAATGCGCCACTTGCCGTTCGGCTTTCTGACACAGAATGTGGGTGTCGAGTGCGGAGACTTACGCTTGCGCACCACCCCTGCCTCGTGCTTCGCACGGAAGAATGCGTCAATGACGTCACACTGCTCTCTCGGCAAAGGCCATTGCCTTGTTACGCAGTATTTGGTTCCAGGAACCAGGTCAATCTCATGACACACACCTCGATCCGGAGGCAGGCCCATCGGTGGGTCTCCCGAGACAACGTCTCCATACTCCTTCACCACCGGGTAGAAGGGATCCGAAGGATCTTTGAGGATCGCCGATCCACTTCTTGCGCTCAGCGCCTTCTCGGTGTCCTCTAGGACCGCGTCGTCCACGACGGATGAGAAGTTCAACTCCTCCTCAGGTCCCAGCAGGACCACCTCGGCTAGCTCGCCTGCCTTTAAGGCTTCGTTAAACTCGGCAATGGACATCTCGTCCAGCTCTAGCAGAGCATCTGCAGCGGGCAGAGTGTCAAGGCTGATATCGCCTTCTACCTCCCCCGTCACTCCGTTAACGAGCGTATACAGCTGTTCACAGCAATCACGTGGAGCATCACCGCTCGACACGTTGGACACATCGTCCGACGTCGAAGACGTCACAGACGCCCTGCGTCTTCTCCTCTCCCTCCGCGACCGAGCCCGGCCGGATGAGGGCGGTGTGGCGACATCTTCGTCACCACCACCGGGTGCAGCAGCACCATCACTTCTCGAAGAGGATACAGTGCCTCGCAAGACACTCGGCTGAAAGCCAAGAGGTTCTTGATCTTCACGCAGTGAACTAGATGTCACTTCACCTGCATCTCCTGGGCCACGCCCATGATGCCTCGACTCGCAGTCGACCGCGACCCTCGGGTCACGCAGCGGTAGGTCATCGACCAGATTCGTACCACTCAGTGGATTACGCGCCACTCCGTGCTCGTCCTCACCAGGACCCAGCAGTTGGTCATTGACCTGACCTGTACCGCTCAGCGGATAACGTGCCGCACCACGTACGCCCTCAGGGCAAACAGCAACCTCGTTGCTAACAATTTCGGACATACCAATGTCCAGCACTACGGCCGCCTCGGCCTCGTGCTCGCGCCAAAAGCGCTTCTGCTTCCTAGCAGAGGTGGGTTCATGACTCACCAAAGATCCACTAGGAGCAGGGTGCGACGCACCCAGCATTTTCGACTTCCAGTCGATCCATGGCTCATGGCGTTCCAGCCATGCCATGCCAAGGATGAGGTCATACCTCGCATCCAGGTCTAAGACCAAACAGCGTTCCACGCTATCGAAGCTCTCAAACTTTACTCCAAGGTCGACAGAGACCTTCGACACAGTTACCAGTGTTCCCGTCGCGAGACGGACAGAGATCGTATCTCTCGTTGCCACTTCCAGTGCTTCAGTATACAGCTGAATCCCTTCTAGGGTGGAGCGACTGGCGTAGTTGCCCGAGGCTCCCGAGTCAATCAAGACTCTCCATGGCTTTGCAAAGCCCTTCACGTTTGCTTGAACGACCAGCAAGCCCGGCTTGCACACACTCTTCTCGTAAGAGAGCTCAGCTCTCTTCAGGGCTGAGCCCCGTTGCCATCTACCTCTTCGAGGCACAACAGAACTCAGTTCTTCCCCAGTAGGCCGCCCCGCGCCTACTGGGAATTGCCGTTTCCCGGCGATGACCCGGAGGGTTGGCTCGCCGGAGCCACGCGCTTCTTGCGCAGAGGGCAATATGCCCTCAAGTGCTTAGTGCTATTGCACATAAAGTATCGGCGGATGCCGGCACGCTGCTCCGCAGCTAGAAGCTCTGCTTCTTCATCTTCAGCATAGCTGAGGTCCATCGGCTCTGGACTGCTCGAAGAGCTTGCGCTACTAGCGCTCCAACCAGGTCGAGCCGACCTGAAGTTGTGCTCGGCATTTAATGCCACATTCACCGCCTCTTCGAAAGAGTTAGGGTGTACACGGAACACTTCCGTTCGAGCTGCGCTCACACGAAGTCCCTCCATGAACACGGTCACGCTGACCAGTTCCGGGGGAGGGTCCGCCGCTATTCAGGCGATAAGAGTTCTCAACTCTTGGACATAGTCCAATAACTCCTTCTCACCCTGGCGGGTAGCAAGGAACTTCGAACGGATACGTGCGCCTGATTAGGCGGCGCGAACACGCGCGAAAGCTGTTGCTTCAGCTGATCCCAAGTGGGAAATGCAGCGTCAACAGACGTGCCGCACGTTAGTGCCCATTTGCGAGCGCGACCTCCAAGCCTGGAGATAGCCAGCGCCACGCGCTGATGCTCAGACTGGAGCAGGGCCAATCCCATGGCCATCTCGACCTCACGGGTCCAGAGAAGGAGATTCTTTTCATCCTTCCCCTCGAAGGGTTTTACGCTCACCATGAGCGGTTTCAGTCTCATAGACTCTTCACGCGTCATCGACGCCGCCGCCGTTGCGGCACTCATCTTCTCTTGGACGTGCTCCAAGAGCGCGTTCTCGTAGCGGGAGAACGATTCCAGCCTGGCGGTGACCGCCTCTGCACCTTGCGATGCAAGATGAGACACCCCTCCGGCCAAGCAAGGACATAAGCTTAGTAAGTGCGTCCTGCTGCGCCGGGGGCAAATTCGCGAACACGGGGTGTTCCATCCTCGCAGAGGATATAGTCAACCGACTCAGGAGCGGGATTGACTACAAGTGCTACCAAGTGCAGCGGGGCTGCCGTAGCTTTAGCGTCAGAGGAAGACGTTCGACTCAAAGAGTCACTAATACTAAGTTCCTTACCCAAAGGAACTTACAGCCCCAGACCAGGGCTCAAAGTTAATACCTTAACTTTTATGCTTCAAAACCAGAAGTGTTTTATTTACTATTATTGCGGCCAAGCCGCCTAGGGGTAAATGTATCTGTTTAACTATCTAGCATAGTTAAACCTAATCAAATGCATATCGTGTGGCTTTCAGCCAACGTACTGAGAGACCTTGTTAGCTCTCCAGCTTATGTACTGAGAGTATGTTAACTCTCCAACTTATGTACGGAGAGTTTGTTAACTCTCCGGGTACTCCGTACCCCTGTGTGTTCCACATCATGTAACCCCGTTACAGCTTTCGTCATATTTCGCATGATAATATGATGTGCCGATATTATACGTCCCCTGGCCCTGTTCCTAGCGACGACGTGGCGGACGAAAGTGTCGATAATGATGATCAGGTGCCAATATTATTGGCACGGTGTTGCAAGAAAAGGGAAGGGAACGTATTCGCTCTTCGCATCGCTCATCCACTTGCTCAAGCAGAGCAATTGCACCCACCGCTTAGTCACGTACGGCTGAGATATCATAAGGTGAGAGATTCACCAGTCGCACATATGATCCTTGCCCGTAAAAAACACCACCGCGTTCTTCTTATTCCTTTCTTCTAAGCGACGTATGACCAGCACTTTCTTCTCCTCGCTGCACGCCACGTAGAGCACAATCAGCACAAGAAAGCAGGACTTTTCGACACCCGGTGAGCCTACAATCACAACACGATCCTTGCTGAACAGCAGTCCCTAGATCACCTTCCAGAACACCATTTCTTCCATCCGAACGAAATAGTGCAGGGGAAATTCGACGAATCCCTGCCAAAACTCGTGCAAGTCAGTTGTCTTAACAATCGGTTGATCACTTCCTTGCTTGACACAAAAATTGCCGAGTTGAAACTCGTTCTCATGCACGGCCAAGGGTTCGAGCTCGGTCAGCATATTAGAAATCACCTTCATTATCTTCTAAAACTTAACAATTTCATCACTTGCTGAATGCTTTGATACGACATCCGTAAAGGGACCTTCACCAGCACGTGCACAGGGCCCTTTCCAGCAGCGCTGTCTTCATCAGACACCTCGCCCAGTTGACCAGTAGCCAGCCCAAGGGCTCGTAGCCTTGTGTCAGCGTACACTAAAGCCTCATAGCCAGCTACTTCACTCACACCATTTAGCGCTTCGAGTTGTGTCAGCCATTCTTACAGGTCGTTGCGCTTCTCTTTTTCTGCCACGGCGTTCTTCACCTTTTTGACCAAGCAGAGCTGCAGCAGGTCGGCTTTACATTTGATCGTTCCAAGTTTCTCCCCCTTGATCGCCTTCTTCAAGTGGCCCACCGACTTGTCGTCGTCAATGTCCACAGGGAACGTGCTCCCAGCCTCACCAACAATAGCACAGTACAAAGTGATCATTAGTCCTGAAAGTGAGTTTTTGTATTTTACCGTAATTTTTTTTATCTTGGATCATAATTGGGGAACCCCTTCAATCAAATATCACTTTTTTTGTACCCCCCCTGCACGATTCAGTAATAAAAGAGGAATTGCGCAAGTTAAGAAACGCTATTTAAATATCTAAGTTAGCGTTGTTGGATACACTTAAAAGGATGTACAACTCTGTACATCCAATTGGTAGTGGGCACTAAGTTGTATTTTATTGAAATTAACGTTTAGTAAGTAAGACTTGGAGGATGACTTCAACAATGAGATAGCACAATTCGATAATACCCAGAGTTTCCCTTAGTGATTGTACTAAAAAATCGACTACGCCATTTGTCCAATTTGATCCGCGAAAACGCCGCTATCTCTTCCAACACCAATCGATGTCGTTTAGTGACCATCTCACGCGACGCACAAATGTTGTGGGATAGCGAGATGAAAGCTCTGACAACGGTTTCTTCTTTCGTCGCAAGACAAATACGTCGAAGCCAACTACGAATTTCCCACAGCTATCATGTCCGTCTTCTTAGGAGAAGGAGATGGAGAGTCGGCGTCTTGAAGCTGCTTAAGGTTCTGCGCAACCTTGAGAAGTGGGTACTGAAAACCCAGAGTGGATGACGAGGCGGAACAAAGGTTATGGTGCATGGAAGGTGATCCAGTGGAGGAGGATCTTCACTACAGCAACGTTGACGTGGGCACTACGGAAGTGCGCTGTAACACTTTCTGTACACACCGTTGGCTTGTGTATTTCATGACAACACCAGAAGAGGCGGCTCCATTCCCACAACACCCACAAGGTTTGCGCCGGTCGCCACAAACAGGTGCACGCATTTCCGGACCGATGCGGCGCCACATCCACCGTGAACGTGTATTCTACGTCTCAGTAACGATACCGAATGTGGAACGGCAATCGATCGCCAGGTTCGCTTACCGACTGAGCGTAGTGGTGGGCTCGCACACTAAGGAAATGGATATCTCAGGACCCAAGTTAGCTCGAAGTACCATCGTGTTCGACATAGAGCATTATTTTCGTTGAACCGCAGATACCACAGTAAATAACGTCTGATCAATTCGTCTGAATGGAAAATTATCCGGATCTATAAATCGCTTACTTAAGTATTCTACAAGATATCCGCCAGAATAAACGGTCAAATGTAGTGCGTTTAAACAGACAAATAATTAAAGTGTATAAATGTTCACGGGTTTTACGAAGAAAAAATAAGCTGGCGCATGATTGTTCTGCATAGCCTACGTATGCGCGAGCGCTCGGCCATCGGTCGACGCATGAAGGGAAAGGCCTCGCCCAAACCGGCTTGAACCAGCGCAGAAGCTGCAGTGTCCAGTGCGGAAGAACGCTCATTCTGGCTGGACGTCTTCCGAGCTCACAACGCGGCCCCAATTCTAGCGCTCTAGCTGTCGCTACGTGCCTTGACTCTACTGCTTACTACACTCCAACGAACTAGAAATACGGGCAAAAATGCAAGCGTACCCCGCGAATCAGCCAAATGCGCCCGAACTCGGCTGGTTGGAAAAATGAGGCCTTAAGAATTAGCTAATGTGGAGCACGATAAACTAAAAATATCAGCCAAATCAGCAGTAGTACGTGACTACTGAACACACCCAAAAAAACTTTTAGCTAAGGAAATATCATACCACGACCACATTGCAATTTGCATGATGGTTCGCATTCCGGGAAAACGTGCTGTTCTATTGACACTCTGCTTGCTACCCTACGTTACAGCGCAGCCGTCCCAATCGTCTAAAACCACGACAACTTCTACTCGCATTGGTGTTGTGTGTACCAAAGCTGGTAACATCTTCTCGTCGTTATTAGGGCTGTGTATCTGTGAGCCATGTCACGTGTGCGAGCTCGCGGAATATTCAAACTCTTGTGACTACAAGCAGCAGGAAGGACTCGATTTATCGGATGGATCGGACTTAATGACAGTCCAACCTTTGCTCAAACCTACAGACTGGTTCCTAACCGAAGAGGAAATTACAGCGTCGCGGGGAGGCTCGCCTCGAACCGATTTGGCCACTTACACGACGGGGAACGTTGTGGACACGTACATAACGACCGAGGAGTTTTTCGATGCTACCTTTAAAGACCTCACTTCCACCACGGCAGGAGATCGAGTGATGCTGGCGGGCTGGAGTACAGACCTCATTCCGTTCCAGCCCAAGGTTGATCGTGGTAAGAAATCTCGATTTAACAGTGTGGTTGAGGGCGTGATTCAGCGAGGAAGCAGCTTCCACGCTTTAATATGGGCGAATTTGCTAGAACAACGGCAGAACGCCAAGGCTCGCGACGCTATTAATGCTATTCCAGCATCCCCGGTTTCGGGAGATAAACCGGTTTTCCTTTTTGATGACCGAGCAAGGACAGTGTTGTCTTCCCACCACCAAAAAACCTTGGTTATTGCGTCTCGCAACTCCACAGGAATAGATGAACACCCGGTGGCTTTTGTTGGCGGAAATGATATCACATCGGATCGCTGGGATACTGTCTACCACAACGAGTCCCCTCTTCGCAAAAGTACTGGTGTCAAAGTGAAATACGACGGCTGGCTTGACGGTCATGTTAGAATTCACGGTCCTGCTGCAAAGGATGTGGCAGCAAACTTTATTGGTCGCTGGAACTCCAACTATAAGCCTGCACAAAGTCTCGATACTAAATTGCGTGGCTTCAAGAACCCTTCATACAGCAAATTAGCGCCCCTTAACTATACGAGCAGCAGGACGAGCTCGAGTCTGGGTCGACAAAGTATCCAGATTGTGCGAACTTTCAGCTGTCAGTATAAACACTACGACGAGTTCGCACCCCAGGGGGAGAACACGCTGTTTCAAGCACTCCTAAAGGCGCTCAAGAACGCAAAGAACTTTATCTACATTGAAGATCAGTATTTCATCCTCGTACCAGAGCTACTCGATGCGGTTTTAAAAGTGATGCCGACACTCCAGCGACTCATTGTGGTTGTGCAGCGACCAGGCTTGGATGTGAAGTCGGGTGGATACGAGAAGTATTTGTTCGACATGATCGCTCCTATACAGAAGCTGTATCCAAACAAGTTTCAGATCTACACCACGAAGAGTAGCTTGAATCTCTACATCCACACAAAAGTTGTGATCATCGACGACGTTTTTGTGACAGTCAGCTCAGCAAACTGGAATCGTCGTAGCATGACCTCGGACTCGGAGATGGCTGCCAACATCATCGACGAGGACTCTGTAGATTCTCCAGATGGGGTCACGGTGCTGAGGACGGCACGCGACTTTCGGATCCGCAAATTTTACGAGATGACGGGTCTAAGCTACGATGAACTAGACGCAATGACGATAATTGAAGCCGCGAATCAACTTGATATGGCCGCTGTTGACGAATCGACCATTATTGAAGCGTTTCAAGTGGAGGAGCAGGCGTATTTTGCTGCCTTTACTGATGTACTTCGGGAGCAAGTAGACCCACAGGACACCTGCACGTAGCATAACCACTGTTCATTGACCTAACGGAGCGTTATTTTTTCCGAATCATTAGATTGTGTGCGAATTAGAATACCGTTTTTTCTGTTGTATTTTGCATGACAATAAACAGAGGCAAATACAGGGGCATGACTTAATAATCACCCTCCACTGTTCGTGACTTGATAGCATAAACATAGCCGCAGATCGCTCACTGGCAGACACAAGGCATCGTCTCGTGCTTACATCCATGTTAACCTTTCACAGAAAAATATCGCTAACGCATTCTCATTTTTCATCATCAGCATCCCTGACACTATTAAAAATATCAGTAGCAAAGGAAGCAATTAGGAGACGTTTGGGCGAAAAGGAAGCAAATTGAAACCGTCAATTGTAGGCTGAAGTGATTAACAAGGAATTCTATCTTATCTGAGGGGATGTCCACTCAGATTTTTCCCATAGCAGCTTAGTGCTATGGTGCCATCAGTGCGAACACAATTAGTTTTTGCGTTCGCCAATTTGGCATTAGTTCTTATGTCACACTACCACCCAGACCGACGTTTTCCAAATGACTATGACAGAAATTTGCCTTTGTGATGCCTGTACCGCCAGACACATTGATGGAGAATGGTCATTGTTAATTTGTGAGCTCCGCCAGGGTTGTCAACGGCGGGTTTTTGAAAAATGACCCAGTCTCGTCTGCCTCCCCCTTACCAAAAGTATGAGTTTTTGTATTCTAGGCACAATTCGGGGCAAACATTTCAGCGCTCATGTTTGTTGCTACGGATTCTGACATTTTCTCGAGTATTTTTGTTAATTAAAAGTGATTCGAATTATGTAGCCCTGTTGGTGGTTGTCTGAGTTGGATACAATCCAAGAAGCCTAATTGACCAATCATCATGGTGGTTCAAGCGGCCTTCTATTTGAGTATGTTATATCCTATAGAAGTCTTACTATGATACGGTTCTCATGGATTCAATACTGACCAATCATCATACAGTATTTGAGGCTATTTTGGTGTGCGCCACATCTCTTGGATTTCAGCCATGCTTTTCATTCCAAAAGATTTCTTGGACCTCCACAGATCTTATTATACGGGGAAATATTGCTTGACCTGGTGGTGTATTTCATTGAAATCGTGATTACGCTACGTGCATGTGTCCTGTGGGTCTACTTGCTGCCGAAATGCATCTGTAAAAGTAGCGAAATAAGCTTGCTCCTCTACTACTGTAGAAACGCTTCAATGATGGACGATTTGTCTGCAGCGGCCGTATCAAGTTGATTCGCGGCTTCAATTATCGTCATTGCGTCTAGTTCATCGTAGCTTAGACCCGTCATCTCGTGAAATTTGCGGATCCGAAAGTCGCGTGCCGTCCTCAGCACCGTGACCCCATCTGGAGAATCTACAGAGTCCTCGTCGATGATGTTGGCAGCCATCTCCGAGTCCGAGGTCATGCTACGACGATTCCAGTTTGCTGAGCTGACTGTCACAAAAACGTCGTCGATGATCACAACTTTTGTGTGGATGTAGAGATTCAAGCTACTCTTCGTGGTGTAGATCTGAAACTTGTTTGGATACAGCTTCTGTATAGGAGCGATCATGTCGAACAAATACTTCTCGTATCCACCCGACTTCACATCCAACCTGGTCGCTGCACAACCACAATGAGTCGCTGGAGTGTCGGCATCACTTTTAAAACCGCATCGAGTAGCTCTGGTACGAGGATGAAATACTGATCTTCAATGTAGATAAAGTTCTTTGCGTTCTTGAGCGCCTTAATGAGTGCTTGAAACAGCGTGTTCTCCCCCTGGGGTGCGAACTCGTCGTAGTGTTTATACTGACAGATGAACGTTCGCACAATCTGGACGTTCTGCCGACCCAAACTCGAATTCGTCTTGCTGCTCGTATAGTTAACACCTTGGTTCCGGACGTCGTAACTAACGACATCCATTTTTTTTGTGTCGTAACTTACGACATAGCGCAAAGTTTATTAGCAAATGGCTCGGAAATGATTTTTCAATACTTTAATCAAGTATGATGCAACATATAAGCTGCAAGAGGTTTTTCAGGAACGAAAACAAAACCAGGTCAGGGGATGGGGATCAGGTGGAAGGTGAATCCTTGACCGCTCATTCGAGATTTTGCTGGATGACACGGAAGCGCTCCAGTCGCCGCGAGAAACCTGCCGCCCTAGCTGTCGCCGCACACGACGTTGACTTTGGGCTCTTATGGCGACAGCTCAAGGCGGTGGGGTGGACGTCCAAGCGGCCGAGAGGACTGCAGACAGAGTGGACATACACAAGTCCGCAGAGAGCTCACGTCTTCATAGGTGAGCGTGCGGTTGTCGATTACGCCTTCCAGTCGGGATTGTTGGCTGAGGAAGACGCGGTAGCGGATGCTGGTAAAGATGGTCAGGGGGGTAGAGATGATCAAGCCCCAGAGGAAGTCGGGAGCCTCACTTTTGCCTTTGAGCCGGGAAAGAAATGCCTCCGACTTGCTGTGTGTTTTCGCGACGAGCAACCGGCTTTCTACCTCTCGGCTTTTCGCCAATGGAATCGAAAAGAATGAGTGGCTGGAGGCTGGTCGCAACTGTGACA
>NW_003303758.1:792920-797060 GCF_000142945.1 Phytophthora infestans T30-4 | reverse complement strand
GAGAGCTCCACGTCTCATAGTGAGCGTGCGGTTGTCGATTACGCCTCCAGTCGGGAATTGTTGGCTGAAGAAGACGCGGTAGCGGATGCTGGTAAAGATGGTCAGGGGGGTAGAGATGATCAAGCCCCAGAGGAAGTCGGGAGCGATACACGGCATGATAATGCAGGAACTGATTTTGAAAACGGCATTACACCCTCCCAAATTGACACAAGTGCTCTGCTATCACAAAATACTATCGACCAGATGTTCCGGATCCCTCCAGTGAATCGGAAGGTTGAGCTTTCGCAGGCTGCGGTTATGAGAGCATTTGATCTCTCCCCGAGTGATCGAGAAGCCGAACAGAAAAAAGAGAGGCTGCCACAAGCTTGCACATGTTATCCGAGGCGTCGGGAATGGAGAGCGAAGGGGAAGACGAATGCACTGGACCCACCAATACCCCTCATCGTTGCACAACGACTAGCTCGAGTACCGCTGACAGCCACGGATGACGTGAACGTGTTGCAGGATGGGGAGAACAGCAGTGAGTACGAGGACTATAGCTCAGACGAGAGCGATGGTGCCGGCATCTGTGATGACGACTGTGCTTCCGAAGGTGACGTGATAGACGAAGATGAAGACGTTCTTTCAGACAGTGATGCTGTCGCCATGGATGAATCTCTCCTGGCATCACTTAATGTTGGCAGCACTACACTGAGCAAAGCGGCTGAGGAGGCTCACAAGGACACTCTTCGATCTATGCAATGGACACCGGTTTCGACGGAGTACGAAACGGATACTAATGCTTATCCCGGACTGGGTCAGGAGGAAGCTAGACCTGTGGGCGAGCTGCTTGACGTTTGGCGCTCGCCAATCCTCACTCTTTTCTACTTCATGCCAAAAACGCTATGGGTTTCTATCGCTACTGAGACGAATCGTTATGGACTTCAGCAAGTGGACAAGCGAGCAGAAAAAATGTTTGCACGCCAGTCCGGACGCCGGCGTGAGACCGTCGCACAAATTGCCAGGCGATTAAGGGCAGCCCAAGCATACAGTGCCCACGAAATCCTTCATGTCGTCGGGCTTCTTGTCGCTCGGATGCTTTGTCCCCAGAAGAGACGCTTCGCCGCGCATTGGTCTATGATCGAAGATGGGGAAATACCTGCTGGGCTGTTTGGGCGTTACATGGGCCGCGACAGATGTCAATCAATTATGAGGGATCTTCACTTTGAAGATAACACAGTGGACCACGGCCGCGACAACCTGTGGAAGGTGCGCCCAGTGGTGGACAAGCTCCAACAGCGTTTCTTAGCTGGCTGGTCTCTCCCTGCCATATTCTCGTTCGACGAAGGCGTGCTGCCTGCAACGTCGAGGCGCAACACCACCCGCATGTTCATGTCTGACAAGCCTCACAGATACGGCTCAAAACTATTTATGTTATGTGATGCAAAGACCGCGTACTGTCACAGGTTGTTTTTTTGTCTTATTTTCAATGTCGTAACTTACCCGTTGTGGCAGATCCTAATTACTATGTATGTCGTAACTTTGTAGATTTGAAGTTTATGTTGGAAAGCGGAATAATATTGATGGAAGAGACACTGGCGTTGACTTCAAAACGGGAGCAGCGGCCGTCGTCCGGAACTTGAATTTTGCGCTAACTCCAGAGTTGCGGTGCCCGTGGCATGCTGTCGTTATCGACCGGTATTACTCGTCAATTCTCCTTGCGGTTGAGCTCCTAGCTATGCAAATCTACGTGGTGGGGACAATTATGACGAACCGCTTGGGGTTCAACAAGAGCATAGTGTCTAAGAGCAAGACTCGTCCAGCTAGCATCCCCCGTGGCTCTTTCGCCTTTTCGCGTTCGGTCGCCGTCCCGAGCATGGTCTCCTACATCTGGTGGGGTCGAAAACCTGTTTACTACCTGTGTACAGGCTCCGTAATGACACCGTCCACAATCGAGAGAAAGTTGAAGCGAGTCAGTGCAATTCAGGTCGGTTGTCCGGCAGCTGTGAACGACTACCAGGACTGGATGGGCGGAGTAGATCGTCATGATCAACTCCGCCTGCAATCGTACTCACTGCAGATGTCCACGCGGTTCTCAAAATACTATAAAAGCCTATTTTTAGGCTTTCTCGACCTAGCGCTGGTAAATGCGTTCTTGTCACACAAAGAGGCTGCTAAAATGAAACGGACGGTCGCGATGAAACGCTCGGAGTGGTTTGCAGTTCTCCAGAACCAGCTCCTCCAAGTGAAGGCCGAAGATTTTGCTGGAGTACAACTAACACCACCCTCCTCCAGCCAGAAACGACGGCGCGCACCGGTCCGGCTATCACATTCGCTGCAGCAGTCCGAAGACTGGGTTACCGTCAGCGGCGTCCAGAAGCGACGCCAGCGGTCCTGCAAGGTATGTGCACTCTTGCGGACAGATAAAAGAAGTCGTACGCGACGTCGTACTTTTGCGAACGCTGTTCTGTCGACAGCGCGAAGTGCTGGCTGTGCAACCGGATTCACCGCGACTACAAGGGTGTTGCGAAAACATGTTTTGAAATCTGGCATGACGACTTCCAAGCAGGCCAAGCGATTCCGCCGGACTTAGGGAAGCGAGTTGTGCTGCGTCGGCCCGGTCAGAGTGCTGGAAGGCGAACGAAAACACGGCGGGAGCTCCGGCTTCATTGTGACCAAGGCGTTGACGGCAGAAACCCCGGTGACGATGCCACTAACCGGACCGACGTGGGCGGATTGAATGTGTAGTCAATTGTTGAGTCGCTAGGTTTGTGTGGTTGAATGCTAAGTTTCTTGAACTGATGTACCTTCTTCCTTGCGTTTTCTGAAATGAGCGGCATCAGCACAGCCACCTGTTATTGACATTTGTAGATAGTTACGACTTAGAGAGTCGACTGCAGTCTCACAATGCCGTATGAGTTACGACATTGTCTAGGAAACCTGTTGAAAATTTATATTCAAATCCTCAAGGCAAACACATGGCCAATACAAATACCAAGCTCTTCGCAATGGTGTAACTTACGACATACGCTTACGCGTCCTAGGCGAGTACCGTCCGGAACCAAGGTGTTAAGGGGATCTAAGTCATAGTATGAAGGGTTTTCAAAGCCGAGCAAATCATTAGTGAGACCTTGTGTTGGCTCATAGTCGGCGTTCCAGCGACCAATAAAGTTTGCTGCCGCATCCTTTGCAGCAGGACCATGAATTCTAACATGACCATCAAGCCAGCCGTCGTATTTCACTTTGACACCGGTATCTTTGCGACGAGCTGACTCATTGTGGTAGATAGTATCCCAGCGATCCGATGTGA
Source organism: Phytophthora infestans T30-4 (assembly GCF_000142945.1). Taxonomy (NCBI): domain Eukaryota; phylum Oomycota; class Peronosporomycetes; order Peronosporales; family Peronosporaceae; genus Phytophthora; species Phytophthora infestans. The sequence goes on along the minus strand of NW_003303758.1, from coordinate 793,771 downwards.
TATCAACTCCGCCAACAAAAGCCACAGGGTGTTCATCAACTCCGGTGGAGTTGCGAGACGCAATAATCAGAGTTTTTTGGTGATGCAAAGATGTGACTGTGGTCGCTCGATCGTCAAAGAGGAAAAGCGGTTTATCTCCTAAAATCGATGGCGCTGGAATAGCGTTTATGACGTCGCGAACCTTGACGTTCTGCGATTGTTCTATCAAATTCGCCCATACCAATGCGTTGAAAGTGCCACCTCGCTGGACCACGCCTTCAATCACACTGTTAAATCGAGACTTATTACCACTATCAACCTTGGGCTGGAACGGAATCAGGTCTGTGCTCCAGCCCGCCAGCATCACTCGATCTCCTGACGTGGTGGAAGAGAGGTCTTTAAATGCAGCATCGAAAAACTCCTCGGTCATTGTGTACGTGTCCACAACGTTCCCCGTCGTGTAAGTGGCCAGATCGGCTCGAGGAAAAATCCTTCGCGACGCTGTAATTTCCTCTTCGGTTAGGAACCAATCTGCCGGTTCGAGCAAAGGTTGGTCAGTCATTAAGTCCGATCCATCCGATAAATCGAGTCCTTCCTGCTCCTTGTAGATACATGTGTCTGAAGATTCATCGAGTTCGCAAATGTGACATGGTTCGCAGATACACATCCTTGATAGCGACGAGATAATGCTTTCAACTTTGGTACACACGACCCCAATGCGAGCAGAAGCTGTCGTAGTTTCAAAGGACTGGAACGGCGACAACTTCGATGAATCGACCTTTGGACTTTCAGAGCCAATTTCCGATGAAGACGTCGACGACCTGGACTTCGAATCTCTCGACATCGACAATGACGGTTCGCGTCAGACGGAG
>NW_003303758.1:790550-792095 GCF_000142945.1 Phytophthora infestans T30-4 | reverse complement strand
GGATGTGGAGTATCGACGAACAAGAATGTGTCTGGAATGTGGGCGGTCGACAGTGGTGCCACACACCACATCTGTAACGACAAGTCCAAGTTCGCCAATCTCATCGAGCGCAATGAAGGCGAACTTTCGGTGGCCGACGGGAACAAGGCGGCTATCAAGGGTGTAGGGACCATCGTGGAAAGAGTGGTCCTGCCCAACGGCACCGAGCGCGAGATCGAGATCAAGAACGCGCTCTATGTGCCTAACATGAGCAAGAATCTGCTTTCAGTACCGCAGATCAACAAGAACGGAAAGTTTCAGGTGGTGTTCGATGGCACTGAGATGCACATCTCACGCAAGGACTCGAATCAAGTGGTGGCATCGGCGGATCTCGTAGATGGACTCTACTGGCTTCGCACGCCTCTTCGATCAGCAAATGCGGCGACAGCTGGAAGGACGGTCGACCTGCATGCGCGTATGGGTCACGCTCCAGTCGAGGTGCTTCGCAAGATGGTCAACAACAAGATGATCAAGGACGCGAAAGCACCTTCCAAGCCTAGCGGACCAAGTCTGTGTCGCGGCTGCCAGCAAGGCAAGATGGTCCAAAAACCATTCCCTACCAACCGTGACAAGCGTCGCTACGACACTTTCGAGTTGCTTCACTTCGACATTTGCGGACCCATGGAGAAGTCCTCGCTTGGTGGCAGCAAATATTTGCTACTGATCGTGGACGAAGCCAGCGGATGCATGAAGGGCTTCTGCCTGCGTGCCAAATCAGAAAGCGAAGACTGCATCAAGACGTACATCACGAAGGTGCAGAAGCAGTTTGGCAAGAAGGTCAAGTTCGTGCGACACGACGGAGCTCGTGAGTTTGCGACTAACTCGCTTAAAGATTTCTACGAAGACGAGGGCATCGAGCAACAAACCACGGTTCCGTACGCGCACCAGACTAACGGCACGGCAGAGCGGGCCATCCGCACCATCGTCACGATCGGCCGCAGCATGCTGCACCATGCCAAGCTGGACAAGTGTTTCTGGGGTGAAGCGGCGATGACGGCCATCTACGTGAAGAACCGCCTGCCGTCACCAAAGATCGAGTGCAAGACTCCGTTCGAGATTGTGTACAAGTCCGCGCCGAGTGTGAAACACATGCGCGTCTTCGGCTGTCGAGCTTTCATCTTAACTCCAAAGGAGAAACGGCTCAAGTGGGATCCAAAGGCTCGCGCCGGATTGTTCCTGGGCTACGAAGAAGTATCCAAGGCGTATCGACTTTATGACATCGAGGCGGGGCAGGTGGTTATCAGTCGCGATGTCAACTTCGATGAATCGACCTTTGGACTTTCAGAGCCAATTTCCGATGAAGACGTCGACGACCTGGACTTCGAATCTCTCGACATCGACAATGACGGTTCGCGTCAGACGGAGCACAGGCAGGCGGGAAAGCGCAAGAGCCGCCCGAGTGAAGATGAATCTGCCACAAGACCGCGAGCTACGCGTCATCGACCCGGACTGTAGAAGCAGTGCGCCGACCAATTCGTCTTCACGTCGAGCAGACGTAACGAAGAA
>NW_003303758.1:788923-790450 GCF_000142945.1 Phytophthora infestans T30-4 | reverse complement strand
TTGCTTGACCTGGTGGTGTATTTCATTGAAATCGTGATTACGCTACGTGCATGTGTCCTGTGGGTCTACTTGCTGCCGAAATGCATCTGTAAAAGTAGCGAAATAAGCTTGCTCCTCTACTACTGTAGAAACGCTTCAATGATGGACGATTTGTCTGCAGCGGCCGTATCAAGTTGATTCGCGGCTTCAATTATCGTCATTGCGTCTAGTTCATCGTAGCTTAGACCCGTCATCTCGTGAAATTTGCGGATCCGAAAGTCGCGTGCCGTCCTCAGCACCGTGACCCCATCTGGAGAATCTACAGAGTCCTCGTCGATGATGTTGGCAGCCATCTCCGAGTCCGAGGTCATGCTACGACGATTCCAGTTTGCTGAGCTGACTGTCACAAAAACGTCGTCGATGATCACGAGTTTTGTGTGGATGTAGAGATTCAAGCTACTCTTCGTGGTGTAGATCTGAAACTTGTTTGGATACAGCTTCTGTATAGGAGCGATCATGTCGAACAAATACTTCTCGTATCCACCCGACTTCACATCCAACCTGGTCGCTGCACAACCACAATGAGTCGCTGGAGTGTCGGCATCACTTTTAAAACCGCATCGAGTAGCTCTGGTACGAGGATGAAATACTGATCTTCAATGTAGATAAAGTTCTTTGCGTTCTTGAGCGCCTTAATGAGTGCTTGAAACAGCGTGTTCTCCCCCTGGGGTGCGAACTCGTCGTAGTGTTTATACTGACAGATGAACGTTCGCACAATCTGGACGTTCTGCGACCCAAACTCGAATTCGTCTTGCTGCTCGTATAGTTAACACCTTGGTTCCGGACGTCGTAACTAACGACATCCATTTTTTTTTGTGTCGTAACTTACGACATAGCGCAAAGTTTATTAGCAAATGGCTCGGAAATGATTTTTCAATACTTTAATCAAGTATGATGCAACATATAAGCTGCAAGAGGTTTTTCAGGAACGAAAACAAAACCAGGTCAGGGGATGGGGATCAGGTGGAAGGTGAATCCTTGACCGCTCATTCGAGATTTTGCTGGATGACACGGAAGCGCTCCAGTCGCCGCGAGAAACCTGCCGCCCTAGCTGTCGCCGCACACGACGTTGACTTTGGGCTCTTATGGCGACAGCTCAAGGCGGTGGGGTGGACGTCCAAGCGGCCGAGAGGACTGCAGACAGAGTGGACATACACAAGTCCGCAGAGAGCTCACGTCTTCATAGGTGAGCGTGCGGTTGTCGATTACGCCTTCCAGTCGGGATTGTTGGCTGAGGAAGACGCGGTAGCGGATGCTGGTAAAGATGGTCAGGGGGGTAGAGATGATCAAGCCCCAGAGGAAGTCGGGAGCGATACACGGCATGATAATGCAGGAACTGATTTAGAAAACGGCATTACACCCTCCCAAATTGACACAAGTGCTCTGCTCTCGCAAAGTACTGTCGCCCTCTATTAGGTCCTCCCGGACTCGGTGGTTGAGCTTTCGCCATATAAGGGTATGAGAGCATTTGATCTCTCCCCGAGGATC
>NW_003303758.1:787688-788823 GCF_000142945.1 Phytophthora infestans T30-4 | reverse complement strand
CCAGAGCATGGTCTATTTATTACCACACAGCTCGACGCAACTGAATAAAAAGAAATTGAAAAATATTTGTTTGGGATAACCGTTTCTAAATTAGGCACTGGTTTTAGAGAATAACTAGGCAAACCAGTGGATTCTTCAGACAGAAAATATCTCCTTCCTTCGAGGGTTTGAACCCTGTAGTGGCTCTTGGAAACGAGACGTAATCCTGTTATTGTATTCATTACCGGTACAAACAGTCTGTCACGCTAGGTTGCAGGGTTTTGGTGTTAAATTGCGTAATATTAAGTTTTCGGCTAAAGCTGGCAACGTAGTAGTAAGTCAATTTTTTGGGGGCTTCTGAAACAGTTCTTAAAGCCACAATAATTACATACGATAACGGCAGACAAACCAACGTTGGGGGACCATGTATTATCACAGCTCAACAACTAACCGGATACTAGCAGGCCTAGCAACGTGCGTCGTTATTCAGTCATTCTTGTGAAGGTTGTTGGAGATGAAACCCGTTGTACTTGAGAGCGGAGCCGTCGTCTTCAGCAAAGTAGCTTCGCTACCTGCAAGCGAAAAATCGTTGTTCTTTGGCTTCCACAAGTATTTAATGGGCTCGACCGTTGTCTATATGCCCCGGTACTTGATTTCGAAATCTTGGGACCAGTGTTGAAATGTCGCCGTGACCTTCCACGGACGCCATCGATACAAGGACGACTGCTACGGCGGTGATGAATGCAAGAACGGTCATTGTTCGGCTTTTCGGCTAAACAGGAAGTGGTAGATCACAAACGTCAAATGATGCTTTGAAGCTCGAAGCGAGCGCTTGAACCTCATCGTGTCCCATCCCCACTCTTCAATCACGCAGGTTTTCGATACCTACGTGTACAGTTTGAATATTATCCTACTTGAGAGGGCCCTCAGGTAGTGCTTTGTACATGTCGGATCATTTTAACTAACAATAAATATGTACAATGACAATTGCTTAATAATATAGCCATCTGCTCTCCCACATTATTCGAGCTGAGAATTATTATATTGACCTGAGTCAGGTCAGTATTGAAATCCCGCCAAGCATGTAAAGGAATCACACATTTGTCTGTTCACAATTTGACACCCCTCATTGGCATATAGAAAGTAAAAATACTCA
>NW_003303758.1:782772-787588 GCF_000142945.1 Phytophthora infestans T30-4 | reverse complement strand
CTCAGTAATTACCTTTACTCTTCTCTCTATCCCTAACACCATGTCGTAGGATGTAGGAATTCTTGACGCTTTAGCAGAATGCGATGTCAGATGTAGCCTCGGAGCGGATCGCGGATTTTTATCACCTCGAAAACTCACGATTTCACGAAAATTTAGATCTCTTTCGTGCCACGGGTGTTAGAGTGACGTCTTCTAGTATCCCTGGGCGTCTTTTCGGGGTGATATCCGCGAGGGAGTAGACACTCCTCAGATTTGCATCGGCGAGCTTAGGTTTCATGATTCCTTGTGCCGCAACGCACTGCTCTTCGGCGTCTCGAGTTCAGCAGCGCGTGACGACGGCTTCTCCGGACACCGCGCAAGCGGTGGAGAACTTCCCACTCGATCCGAGTGAGATGGAGAAAGGCAGCGTGGTCGAAGGTCTGGGCTCATGTCGAACTTGGTCGTTGGAAGGACTACGAAGTGCTACCAGGTGTAACGGGCCAGGTATTTACTCCGTTACTTGCTTACACTATAGTGTTGAGGAAGCTCGCAATAGGACGACTGAGTCTTAGGTTTAAGGAAAAATCAACTCTGACTTTATTTTAGGACCAAGGCCACAGCCCTGGCCACTCAAATACACGTCATAGTCCAATTGGCTAATAATGGGTCTGGCTCCCCATATATCAGCCAATGGCATGACAGCATTTCAGCACACGCTAGTCGTGTGCTGATGCACCTACTTTTGTAAAGAAATCTACCTACTTATGTAATGGAGGGGCCCATTACAATCGGCGGATCTCGTAGATGGACTCTACTGGCTTCGCACGCCTCTTCGATCAGCAAATGCGGCGACAACTGGAAGGACGGTCGACCTGCATGCGCGTATGGGTCACGCTCCAGTCGAGGTGCTTCGCAAGATGGTCGACAACAAGATGATCAAGGACGCCAAAGCACCTTCCAAGCCTAGCGGACCAAGTCTGTGTCGCGGCTGCCAACAAGGCAAGATGGTCCAAAAACCATTCCCTAGCAACCGTGCAAGCGTCGCTACGACACTTTCGAGTTGCTTCACTTCGACATTTGCGGACCCATGGAGAAGTCCTCGCTTGGTGGCAGCAAATATTTGCTACTGATCGTGGACGAAGCCAGCGGATGCATGAAGGGCTTCTGCCTGCGTGCCAAATCAGAAAGCGAAGACTGCATCAAGACGTACATCACGAAGGTGCAGAAGCAGTTTGGCAAGAAGGTCAAGTTCGTGCGACACGACGGAGCTCGGGAGTTTGCGACTAACTCGCTTAAAGATTTCTACGAAGACGAGGGCATCGAGCAACAAACCACGGTTCCGTACGCGCACCAGACTAACGGCACGGCAGAGCGGGCCATCCGCACCATCGTCACGATCGGCCGCAGCATGCTGCACCATGCCAAGCTGGACAAGTGTTTCTGGGGTGAAGCGGCGATGACGGCCATCTACGTGAAGAACCGCCTGCCGTCTTTAAAGATCGAGTGCAAGACTCCGTTCGAGATTGTGTACAAGTCCGCGCCGAGTGTGAAACACATGCGCGTCTTCGGCTGTCGAGCTTTCATCTTAACTCCGAAGGAGAAACGGCTCAAGTGGGATCCAAAGGCTCGCGCCGGATTGTTCCTGGGCTACGAAGAAGTATCCAAGGCGTATCGACTTTATGACATCGAGGCGGGGCAGGTGGTTATCAGTCGCGATGTCAACTTCGATGAATCGACCTTTGGACTTTCAGAGCCAATTTCCGATGAAGACGTCGACGACCTGGACTTCGAATCTCTCGACATCGACAATGACGGTTCGCGTCAGACGGAGCACAGGCAGGCGGGAAAGCGCAAGAGCCGCCCGAGTGACGAAGATGAATCTACCACAAGACCGCGAACTACGCGTCATCGACCCGGACTGGAAGAAGCAAGTGCGCCGACCAATTCGTCTTCACGTCGAGCAGACGTAAACGAAGAAGAAAAGGCTGGAGATCAAGATGAAGAATCGACTTCCCCCGTGTTTTGGCGTGCAAGTGCCAACGCAGTCGAAGCTGCGGTGGACTTATCGGAGCCAGCGACTTTCCAAGAGGCGGTGAACGGCCCCGACCAAGTGCACTGGCGCAAAGCAATTCGTGCTGAGCTCAAGTCGATGCGACTTCGAGGAGTGTTCCGTGCTGCTAAGTTGCCGAACGGACAACGCGCTATTGGTACCAAGTGGGTGTTCAAGATCAAGCGCAAAGCGGACGGATCGATCGAGAAGTACAAGGCACGCCTTGTGGCCAAGGGCTTCAAGCAAAAGTACGGCATCGACTACACTGAGACGTTCTCGCCGGTTGTCAAGTACGTGACATTGCGCATGGTAATCGCTTTGGCCAAGTACTTTGGCTGACCGCTAGACCAACTAGACGTGGTGACGGCATTCCTGTACGGCGTGATGAGGGAGATCGTGTTTTGCATGGTTCCCGAAGGTGTCGAGCTCGACGGTGACTTCGACTGCCTGGAATTGGTGAAGGCCATTTACGGTATAAAACAAGCTTCGCGCGTGTGGAACGAGACCTTCGACGAGTTCGTATGCTCTATCGGCTTTCAAGTTTCGGCCTCTGACCGGTGCCTCTACATCAAAGTTGTTGATGGCCACTGTGTACTCATACTGGTCTACGTCGACGGAGTCCTGCTCACCGGAAGCTCACCCGAGCTGATCTCACGCACGAAGGACGACACCACACATCAAGACACTTTCGAAATGACTGACAGCGGCAAGTGTGTGTTCGTCCTTGGGATCGAATTGGTAGACGCCCGGGACCGCGCGTGACGATGAGCCAACGGCGTTATGTGGATGACATCCTGAAGCGCTTTGGTATGGACGAGTGCAAGGCTGTGGTAAGTCCGGTGGATATAAGCACTCGACTGGTTCCAAGCGACGCGGCGACCAAGGTACAAGCTCCGTTTCGCGAAGCTGTTGGTGCACTAATGCACCTGATGACCGCGACGCGTCCAGATATTGCGTACGCGGTGGGCTATGTGTCGCGCTTCATGGAGAATCCCCAAGAAGAACACTGGGTTGCGGTCAAGCGCATCTTTCGCTACCTGCAAGGCACCAAGACGCATGGAATCTGCTACAAACCGGGTAACAACATCGACTTTCGCGGATACTCTGACGCAGACTGGGCTGGTGACCTCGCGGACCGCAAGTCGACTTCTGGCTACACGTTCATGCTGATGGGTGCGCCAGTGAGCTGGGGCAGCAAGAAGCAGTCAAGTGTTTCGCTGTCTACGAGCGAAGCGGAGTACATCGCGCTAAGTCTGGCAATTCAAGAAGGCAAGTGGATTCATCGCCTACTGTGCGAGATCTTAGCAGCTGCCAATGAGACTGGACCCGACCTCAAGATCCAAGAAGACAACCAGTCGTGCATCAAGATGACAAAGAATCCTGTGAACCACGGCCGCGCCAAGCACATCGACATCAAGTACCACCACATCCGCGATGAAGTCAAGCGTGGTGAAGTCAAGCTCGAGTATTGCGAGACTTCTGTGATGCTGGCTGACATCATGACGAAGGCGCTCCCAGGGCCTCGTCACATGGACCTAGCAGCTGCTCTCGGAATCCACGCGTGTTCGCATTGAGGGGGCGTATTGAGGGTTGCTGGTCTTGGTACTGTGTACCAGTTGTACCCATTAACCGGTCAACCTGAACCGGTCCAATACGATCCCGCTGTGATTATGGTACGTTGTTTATGCCACCCATGATTGGACGAGTAGAATGATTGGACGAGTACAGAATGATTGGATGAGTAGAATGATTGGATGACCTAGGTAGTGAGGACAGTGTAAGTCCCGATAAATCAATCACTTTCGAATCTTCCTTCTTCCGCTCAAGTGCCTTCACTCCGGTCTCCGCACCAAGTGCAGAAGTCACTCCGTTCAGCCCCAAGCTTCATTCCAACACCTCTACACCGTTAACAGTTGTAGCGCATGGTAACAAACAGATAATCGATAGAACAACGGGAATTCGAGCCATCATGTAAATTACGAAATGAACTGCATCAACACTCACAAGTGCTATGGATGGGGTTTTTACTGCCGTTCGTAATACTTTTTTGCCCACATAGAAAAACAAGTCTAATTCCGACTATCCTAGCGATTATGAACCGTGGAGCAGAGCATGGTCTATTTATTACCACACAGCTCGACGAACGAATAAAAAGAAATTGAAAAATATTTGTTTGGGATAACCGTTTCTAAATTAGGCACTGGTTTTAGAGAATAACTAGGCAAACCAGTGGATTCTTCAGACAGAAAATATCTCCTTCCTTCGAGGGTTTGAACCCTGTAGTGGCTCTTGGAAACGAGACGTAATCCTGTTATTGTATTCATTACCGGTACAAACAGTCTGTCACGCTAGGTTGCAGGGTTTTGGTGTTAAATTGCGTAATATTAAGTTTTCGGCTAAAGCTGGCAACGTAGTAGTAAGTCAATTTTTTGGGGGCTTCTGAAACAGTTCTTAAAGCCACAATAATTACATACGATAACGGCAGACAAACCAACGTTGGGGGACCATGTATTATCACAGCTCAACAACTAACCGGATACTAGCAGGCCTAGCAACGTGCGTCGTTATTCAGTCATTCTTGTGAAGGTTGTTGGAGATGAAACCCGTTGTACTTGAGAGCGGAGCCGTCGTCTTCAGCAAAGTAGCTTCGCTACCTGCAAGCGAAAAATCGTTGTTCTTTGGCTTCCACAAGTATTTAATGGGCTCGACCGTTGTCTATATGCCCCGGTACTTGATTTCGAAATCTTGGGACCAGTGTTGAAATGTCGCCGTGACCTCCACGGACAC
>NW_003303758.1:769540-780469 GCF_000142945.1 Phytophthora infestans T30-4 | reverse complement strand
ACGCCGGCGTCGTATGGACGCAGACGCCGTTCCGGCAAGTGCTGACTCTCCCCGCGAGAGCCCAGCTGAGGCAAAGGCCTCCTCCTGCTCTGCTCGATGAGCATGGTGAGCTCCACTTTCACGTGGAGCGCCTTGTGGCGTGGCGTAGACGCCAGGGTCGTATCCAGTACCTAGTGTAAGTGGAGGGGTTACCCTCACTCACAGAACTCATGGGAGTTTGAGGTTATCCTCCGGCAAGATTGCCCTGACGTCGTTGACGCTTACGACCGGGCACATCATGTGCCGAAGCGCCATCATGGCGTGCGACAGCGTCGCCAGGCGCTGGGCGCCTCCCACTAGAGTGGGGAGCGATGAGGTCAGTAGTTGAGCTCAGGCTCTGACCAGTGGCTGCAGCAGCCAGCTCGTACGTATGAGCGGTGCTCGCAGCGGGAGCAGGAGGTGGAGAAACCTCGTAGTGTTAGGGACATGGTCCCGAAGGAAGCAGGTGCTTCGTGTTGTGCTGAACAAGGTTCAGGCACAAGCGTCTCGATAGACGCATAGTTGTTTTGAAACAACTTGCTCGATGAGCATGATTCAAATGTGGATGCGCTGTAACAGCGAAAGTGGTGTCCCGCACGGGGATCGAACCACTGGCCTTTGGCTTGACAGGCCGGAGCTCTACCATTGAGCTACAAGGGCGATGCCCGTGCGTCAGTCCGAGAACGGACTACTCATGGTATGAGAGGGCTGCGCCCGGGTGGATTTGAACCACCGACCTGTGGCTTTCAAAGCAAGCGCTCGATCACTGAGCTGAAAGGGCGTTGCCCTTAAGCTTGTCCATTCAAGGACAACAGTTCATGGAACGACAGGGCTGTGCCCTGGTGGGCTCGAACCACCGACCTGTGGCTCTCAAAGCCAACGCTCAACCATTGAGCTAAAAGGGTGTTGCCCTTAAGCTTGTCCAAGCGTGAACATTCGTTCATGGAACGAGAGGGCTGTGCCCTAGTGGGCTTGAACCACGGACCTATCGCTTGTGAAGCGAGAGTTCAACAGCTGAGCTGTTGTCGACGACTCGAATGAGTCAAGAGCATTGCTCTAAGCGGTTTGCAGCTCTTGGAGTAGGCGCGGAGCGCGAGCGTAGGTCTGAGACCGCTTGAGAGCAAGATGCGCGCTGCGCTTGGAGCATTGGGCCGTGGGCCGACGACGAGAAGTTGGGCATCAACGATGCGTAGGCGTTTGTGAGCTCACGGAGCTGTACAACGCTGGTGTGAGGTGTAGTAACCTCCGCCGTCTTAACAAGACGTGACCTCGCTGAGGAGAGTTTCGAGAACGGAATGTTCTCATCTTAGTGGGGGAGAGTGTAACGGGGATACATGGTGTGGAGCACACAGGGGTACGAAGTACCCGGAGAGTTAACAAACTCTCAGTACATAAGTTCGAGAGTTAACAAGGTCTCTCAGTACGTTGGCTGAAAGCCACACGTTATGCATTTGATTAGGTTTAACTATGCTAGATAGTTAAGGAGATACATTTACCCCTAGGCGGCTTGGCCGCAATAATAGTAAATAAAACACTTCTGGTTTTGAAGCATAAAAGTTAAGGTGTTAACTTTGAGCCCTGGTCTTGGGCTGTAAGTGTCCTTTGGATAAGGAACTTAGTATTAGTGACTCTTTGAGTCGAACGTCTTCCTCTGACGCTAAAGCTACGGCAGCCCCGCTGCACTCTTCGACTCCTCGGCTGAAGAGGAGGAGAAGGAGGAAGAAGAGGAGGAGGAGGGTGCTATCGTTGAGCCCCGGGAGGTCTCGAATGACCTCGACCAGCAGCAGGAGGAATTCCAAGCCGCCCAGCGTGTGCGTGGGGGTTCGGTGGCGGCACCCGTCAGCCAGGGAGCTGTCATCAACTCAAGAGGGTATTGGCCTCCCGAGGAGAGCTCTGGGGCTGACCTCTTCTTAGAGGTTCTCGTCGCTCCTCGTGGCCTTGTGGGCGGCCACACTTCTAGGGGCATCTATGAACGAGCCCTTGTTCAGAAGGAACAGTTGTTCGTCGACAACTTGGAGGCTGATCGGTGTGTGCTTCTCGCGCCACACCGCATTCCCCTTAAGGACTTCACGACTTGTCGTAAGAAGCCCGAGACCCGGGGTGGTCTTTATCCTGTTTGGGGATACCCCTGGGTTATGACCGAGAACTGTCCCACGTGGAGTTCTTGTGAGGGACATGTTCTGGGCGTGGGTGGAGACTCTCAAGTACTCACCCACGGAGTTACGGGAACTCCATGAAGATCAGCAGCTGTCCCACATCCTGGACCAGCGTGATCTTCGTGTGAGGTTTGCCCACTTGATCAGCAAGCGTATGCTGCCAAGGGACATCCTGAAGCGCGCGGCTTCTAGCGCTCACGATGAGCGCGGGTACGGTATGTATTCATCATCCGTACCCCGTTCGGGCAAGAAGCCCCGGACTACTTATGAAGCTGCCGCCGCCTCTGTTCCCAGATTGCGACAGCCTTCGGGCAGTCAATCAGGAGCCGTTCAATCGGCTCCCACGAGTTCTCGGAGTGGGCATAACCCCTCCACTTCACGAGGAGCTGTCGCTTCCCGCGACACCGTTGCTCCTGGAGGATCCGCTCCACGTGGAAGTGGACTTCTCCATTCCGGTCAAGCAGGGGCGGAGGTGCCCTCGTACGAGTACGAGTACTCGGCGCCTCCCGAGAGCCACTCTCGTTCGAGTGCTCCGACTGCGGGTACGACACGGGACCCTGAGGTTGACCGCCTCCGTCAACGTCTCCTCGTGCGTGAGATTGCACTTGGCCTTGGGACTGGCGGTAAAGCTGCCGCTCAGGCCGGGAATCAGAGCGAGCTCGCTCGTCTTGCGGGTCGCCTGGACCTGGTGGAGCGAGAGGTCGCGAGCCTGCACCTGCGGGTGGACCCCCGGGCCTCTTCGTCCGATCTGGACGAGGCCTTTCGCATGATCCGACGGATCGAAGCTTTGTTGCCACGTCCGGAGCGCCTGCGGCACACTCCCAGACGTACGCGTATGGTGCGTACCCGGCGTACTCAGCGTACTCGGCGTATGGCGCCGGGGTCCGTTCGTATGGAGCCCCTCCGGCGTACGGTCTTGACCGCAGCCTTGCCGTCCCGACCGAGGCTTGGGTGCCTACTCCGACGCCCTCGTCGACGACTGTGACCGGCCCTCGCTTCGAGGAGCTGGGTCAAGGGGGGGGTCTGCGAGTCAGGAACCCCCTGCGGGTCAAAGTACCGCTTAAGACGTCCGACATAGAACGTCGGGTGCGTCGTCATTGACTTTGGAAGGTCGATGGTGTACGACGCACCATGTCTGGCCAGAACTGCAAAAGGTCCGATGAAGCGGTGCTTCAGTTTGTTGCAGCCGACAGAGCTAACAGTGTCTAGAGGTAGGTTCCTCGTGTCTAGTAACACTAAGTCACCAACCTCAAATATACTTAAGTTTCCTCTTCCTTGTTTGTCTGAGTACTCCTTTTGTTTATCTTGGGCCGCTGCCATGGCATCGCGGACCCTGCTGACAATGTTCAGCTTGGTATCCATAAAGGATTCCACCTGTTTCCGCAGCGAAACTGGTCTCACATCCGAGACCTGGGAGGAAAGGGCTTTCCGAGCCTCTCCCCCACTTAGAATAGAGGAGTCAGTGTCTCCTCGAAGAGTGAGAGGCACGCTGGGGTGGCGGAAGCCGTTCAAGTAGAACGGCGTGAGCCCCGTGGACGCGTGCACCGCGTTGTTGAGCGCAAACTCAACAGCTGGAAGCTGCGTCGACCACGTACGTGGTGCTGCCGCGCACACACTGCGCAGAGTGTCCTCGAGCACTCGATTGACGCGCTTTGTTTGGCCGTCGGTCTGCGGATGGTCCGCAGTGGACATCTGCAGACGAGTTCCCAGTAAAGGGAACAGCGTTTTCCAAAACGCAGCAGTGAACCGCGGGTCTCGATCCGAGACAATCGTCTCTGGGAGACCGTGATAGCGGAACACGCCATCGACGAGCAACCTTGCGGTTTGTTCGCCCGTAACAGTGACGGGAACTGGAGCAAGATGTACCATCTTGCTCAGCCGACACACGAACACCAAAATTCCGGTGTTACCGTGTCCGTCGGCGGGAAGCCCAAAGATGAAGTCAAGGCTCATCGACTTCCAACAATCAGCCGGTACGGGCAGGCTCTGTAGTAAGCCGAAGAGTGCCCCGCGGGTTTGACCCGCTGACATGTTTCTCATGTCTTGACGTACGGGCGACCCACTTGTACATGTGGGTCCACCAGAAGGACTGAGAGACCGACAGAAAGGTCTTCTCGCGGCCCAAGTGGCCGCCGGAGGGCGCGTCATGCGCCTCCGCCAGGATGTCGAACTTCAGATCCTCGTCGTTGGGTACGACCACCCATGGAGGATCAGTGGGCTCCACCCGATAATAGAGGAGGCCCTCCTTCAACTCATATCGGTGGAGCCGTGAGCGCTGTCGCGACGAGAGCCAGTCGGACTTCGCGCTCGTTCCGGCCTTAAGGAACTTGACGATAGGCGCGACAGCCTCATCGTCCCGATACGCCATGCGTATCCGATCATATAGATCCGTTGTCGCCCGCGTGATGTGGGCCAACTCATAGTCGGGACGCCGAGAGAGTGCGTCCGCAAGCACGTTGAGCTTGCCCGGCTTGTATTCGACGCGTAAGTTGTATTCCGCGAAGAAGGACAGCCACCTCGCCATCCTTTGGGAGAGGTGAGGCGAGTTAGTCGCCGTCCTCAAGGACGCGTGGTCTGTGTAGATCACAAAGGGCCTAGAGCCCAGAAGGTGAACACGGAATTTCACAAGGGCATATTTCATTGCCAGGAGCTCCTTGTCATGGACAGGGTAGTTCCGCTCGGCGGCTTTGAGCTGCCAGCCTGGAACGAGATGACTCGTTCCTGTCCAGCCGTGTCGTCCTGCAGCAATGCACACCCGATGGCGTAATCGGAGGCATCGCAGACGACGCTAAACGGCTTCGTCTCGTCCGGTAGAGCCAGGACAGGGGCCTCTTGGAGACTGGCCTTGATGCTGTCAAAAGCATCCTGGTGCTCTTGTCCCCAGCGCCAGTCGACGTCCTTCTGAAGGAAGCTCGACAAGGGCGTAGCGAAGCCCGCGTACCCAGCGTTGTACTTGTGAAGGTAGTTGGCCAAGCCCAACCACTTTCGAAGATCCTTCTGGGATCGGGGCGTCGGCCATGCTGCTATGGCCTTGACCTTGTCTGGGTCAGCCGGAACGCCCACGTTGCTTACGAAGCAACCGAGAACTTTGATCTCTGGTGACGCAAAAACGCACTTGTCAATGTTGGCGTAGCGCTTGTTCGCTCGCATCACGTCCAACACTCGACGGAGGTGACCTAGATGCACCTCCATGGCCGTCTTGCCTCCCTCGGCACGGCTATGGACGAAGATGTCGTCGAAGTACGTCTGTACGAAGGTACGCAAAGGGCGGAACAATTGCGTCACCAGGCGATTGAAGGTCGCCGGGGCGTTAGACAAACCCTTCGGCATGATGAGCCACTCCCAAAGCATGCCGCTTGGAGTGCTTACCGCGGTGAGCGGGAAGTCGCTCTCTCGCATCAGGATTTGGTAGTATCCGTCTACCAAATCCAGCGCACTGTACAGTACGCTCCCGGCCATGTTGTTCAACAAAACATCCTTTCGTGGGATTGGTGTTTGGGCCGGCACCGCTGCGTTGTTCAGCTTGTTATAAGCGTGAACCAGACGCCACTTTCCGTTCGGTTTACGGACGAAGAAAGTCGGCGTCGAGTGCGGGGATTTCGACTCCCGCACCATGCCTGCCTTCGCTTTCGCGGCGAAGAAGGCATCAATGACCTCGCACTGTTCGCGGGGGAGAGGCCATTGCCTCGTGACACAATACTTTGTGCCGGGCACGAGATCAATCTCGTGCCGTACGGCCTCGATCCGGTGGGAGTTGGGTCTGTGGGTGTTTGTTCACCACGTCCGCATATTCCGTCACCAAAGGATACACCGGATCCTTGGGGTTCTCGAGAATCGCAGAACCCAAGCGCGCCTGACGCTGCTTGTTCATGTCTTCCAGGACGTTCTCGTCCAAGACAGAGGAGGAGTTCAGCTCCTCCTGAGTGGTCTCAGGTCTCATGAGTAGCATCTCAGCAATCTCTCCAGCCTTGAGGTTGGTCAGGAAAGACTCAGCCGTCATTTCCTCGAGGTGCAGTATCTCTGCAACCTCTGGCAGCGGTTCCAAGTGGACATCAGATGCCTTGACGGGTAAACCTGTCTCACCATCGAAGATGTGATAACACTCTTCCACCGGCCTTGTCGGAGGAGCCCGGGCCCTGGACTCCGAGTCGCTTGAAGCGACGTCGATCGGAACGAAGTTCGGATCCGACTTGAGGCGGCGGCGGCGTCTTCGCCGACGGCGTCTGTGACGGGGAGCTTTGCTGCCCACGTCTAGGGATGTCGTCGCTACGACATCCGAGGCACTCGTGGCCTTGTGTGGTACTGTTGTACCCACACAGGAAGCGTGTTCAACGCCTTCCTCTTCAGTTAAGGTCTGGGCGACCGCGTGTGGCACTGTGTTACCCACACAGGGAGCGTGTTCAACGCCTTCCTCTTCAGTTAAGGTCTGGGAGACCGCGTGTGGCACTGTGTTACCCACACAGGAAGCGTGTTCAACGCCTTCCTCTTCAGTTAAGGTCTGGGAGACCGCGTGTGGCACTGTGTTACCCACACAGGAAGCGTATCCGACGTCTTCCTCTTCAGTTATGGTCTGGGCGACCGTGAGTGGAACTCTGTTACCCACTCTGAACACGCTGTTCTCAGTGTTCATGACAGCTGCAGCTGTCTGCGGAGCTAAGTTACCCGCCTGTGGACCTAAGTTACCCACTTGGCCAGCGCCTCTTCTGGGCGCGGCCACCATCAAAACATCCTCGGAGTTGTCATATACGTCGACGACTCCCAAGCATCTGCCGGATGCTTTGGTACCCTGGCAGCCCTCGGGGCGCCCCGGGTCCTGACAGAGGTGGGAACATGACTCACCAATGCTCTGTCGGACTGCGCAGGGCGGCTGGCACCGATTGCCTTGCCTCGCCAGTCGATCCAGGGCTTGTGCTTCTCAAGCCAGGGCATGCCCAGGATCATATCATATGGATCCATATCGAGAACAGTGAACTGTTCGAGGCTGTCAAAGTCTTCAAACTTGACGGCCAGTTCCACTTGGACGTTGGGGACAGTGACGACCTTCCCGTCGGCCAGTCGCACTGACACCGTCCCGTTGCCCTTGCTTTCTCTCAAAGCATCGGACAACTTGTTGCTGTTACGAGCAACCGTCTGGCGGCGTGCGAAATTCTTCGACGCCCCAGAGTCAATCAAGATTCTGAAGGGATGATCGTATCCCCGTACACATCCGTGTACTACAAGCAACCCGCCGCTGCTCTTCGCCGATTCGAGAGTGCGAAGACTCTCAGGGGCTAAGTCCCCGTGGTACGCGCCACCCGCGCACCCATCACGAAGACTTAGTTCTTCCCCAGTAGGGCGCCCCGCCCCTACTGGTTCCCGGCGTTCCCCTGTCCCCGGGATCCTGGCTTCTGCCAGCGACACTTGAGGACGGGCTTGGGGAAGGACCGTCTGCGGAGTCTTTCCGCGGGACAGTCGCGCTTGAAGTGGCCCATCTTCCCGCAGCCGAAGCAGCGGATGTCACGCTGTTCGGCGGACCCGAGTTCCATGGGAACTGGTCCGTTGGGGCTTGTTCGACCGGGAGCCGACAAGGAACTCCCAGGCCACGCTGAGGCCGGCGTACGCGCCTGGCGATGGCTGTACTCTTCTTGAAGAGCCACTTGAATCGCCTCTTCAAGGGTGCTTGACTGCACCCGGAACAGCTGAGTGCGTGCGGGGCCCACTCGAAGGCCGTCCATGAACACAGTCATCTTGATGTGTTCGTTGAGTGGGTTTCCCACTAAGGACACCGTGAGCTCCCGTATCTCTTGCACATACTCGTGCAGCTCGCGCCTTCCTTGTTTACACGCGAGGAAGCGCGAACGCTGGCGGTACTCGTAGTTCGCCGGGAGGAACGCGGCTCGGAGCTGTTCGCACAGCTGAGCCCAGGATGTGAAACATCCAGGGGATGTTGCTTCTAGAGTGTACACCCAACTCTTAGCACGACCGCTAAGGTTGGAGAGTGCAAAAGCAACACGCAGTTGCTCGGTCGAGATCAGAGCCGCGTCCATCGCGAGCTCTACTTCTCGGACCCAGAAGTGAAGGTTCTCGCGTTCCTTCCCTTCATACGGCTTAACCTTCGGTCGTATTGGCTTCGGGTGAGGCGGATTTGCTTCCGCCGCCGGAGCCTGCAGGTTCTCCCGCACATGCGCGATGAGGCCCTGCTCGTACGCGTCGAATGCATTGACGCGCTCGAGCTGCTCAGCCGGTGTTGATACCACCAGGCTCTGCAGGGCCTCCATCCCGAAGATGCCTGCCATCTTCCGAACCGACTCGAACTGAGAGTCGTTCAAATGGGAGAAGTCGTTCCTATCCATGGCAACGAACTTCGGAGAGGTTCAGGTAGTCTACCCGCGGTGGCGTGGATTAACTACTAGTGCTACCAAGTGTGACGGGGTCACACAGCACCTTGCGCTAGAGAAAGTTATCTTACGAGAGTATACAAACTCTCAGTGAACGGCAGTTCACAGGTCCCCTCTTTAATTAAAGAGAGCGAAGTGACCTAAATAAGGTAGATTGTAAACTGAGTATATTTATAGGTAGGTTAAGTTTGGGTTTAATACTATAGAAATGCAATGTCATTTAACCAATGGTTGGCTTTGAACGACCTTGGTACCTTGTACCAAATATCTCGGAGTATGACGTGTCATACTCCTGAAGTGTGAAGTGTCACACTTCATGTAACCAGGGTACACTTAGGGCTACGTACCCCGTTACACCTATGGGTATTACACAGTCGATAATGATCCGTCGCTGATCCATTTTTTTCACATTGGAGACGTTACGCGAGATTGCCATAGATCCACCGTTAAGATGAAACCGAATGTGGTGACAACTAGCATGAGTTCACATGTTACTCGTATAAAAATAAAGTGGGAGATTTTTTTAAGGATCTTCTTGAAGTAAACTATTACATTTATGTTTGCCCCCCCCCCCACACACACACTATTAACCCGGTAAAAAAACGGTAGACGAGAACAGGAATCCCGCAAAAGTAGTACGCCCGCCGAGGGAAGCCTATTATGCTCAAAATACTTGAACTGGAAAGCGCAACAAGTTTCCGTGTACGCCAAGCACTCACGAATGTCCATTCGAACGCCAACAAGATTGAAATGATGGTAGGGAAGCCACTTTTCCACTATTTATTAAAACACGAGATTGGAGAGAAGATCGCTGGCAAAGTGAGCTGGTCCGACGAAGACAAACAGTGGCGGCAACAAGACTTCACCTACGTAGAAAATGCCGAGAGTTAAATTGTTAATATGGAATGAAATAAACATCCATTTATTGGTCCTTGCCAATATTAATTTTTAACGCAATTTTGTAGATCCTTCAGAAATTTATGGACCGCCTTCCTCAGCTAAGTCACTTTCCTCAACTAAGTCACTCTCCGTGTCGTTGTCCAACGCTTCGTCGCTCATAGCTTCATCCATGTCTTCATCTTCATCCTTGCCTTCGTTGTTGTCAGACTTGAAATCGTCACTAGATTCTTCGTCACTGGAGTCCTCGTCGCTTGAGTCCTCGTCGCTTGAGTCCTCGTCGCTTGAGTCTTCGTCGCTTGAGTCTTCGTCGCTAGAGTCCTCTGACTCACTGTCCTCTTCATCCTCAGCCTCAGCCTCAGTTGAATCCGTCGTCTGATCGTCAGTCGAAGGGGTTCGCACGCTCTTGTCTTCGGTACGCTTGTTCCTCGGCTTCAGCGAACGTCGGGGTCTCAGTTTTTAGATTCGTCGTGAGGTTTTCAGTGTTTTGCTCATCTTCCTCAGATTCTTCTTCATTCTCAGTGTCAGGCACCTCAACTGGTGCCTCGGTAGAAGAGACCGCCTCCGTCCGTGAGCAACTAGACGACGTTTGCACGCTCTTGCCTTCAGATTTCGTCTTTGCTTCAGCAACAGTCGTCGTTATCGGGGCTTCGGTACTTTTCTCTTCTCGCATAGCTTCATCAACCACCTCATCTAGATTAACCGTTGTTGTGGTAATTACTTCGGGGGTTTGAGGGCTTTGGTCTTCTTCTTCAGCGTCACCCACATCGATAGACGACTCGTTAGACGAGCTCTTCGACGTCGATGTCAAGTTCTCGTTTTCCTCGTCGAGTTCTTCTTCTTCAACCTCGTCCGAAGTTTCTTGTGTATTAGTCGGTGTAGTTTCAATGCTCTCTTCCGGTTCATCAAAAACCCCTTCTTCGGATTCGAGTACAGTGTCAGTAGTTGGGGCTTGTGTTTGCAGGTTCTTTTCTTCCTCAAATCCTTCTTCTGCCTCATTTAAGGCACTCGACTCGTTATTGTTGATGCCATTTTCCTCTTCTCCAGTCGTCGTATCCGACAGAGATCGACGAAGATAGATCCGCTTTTCGGTAGTCGCCACCCGGATGGGAGCTGCGATCTCTGAGCTTGCACTCGTCGGTAGCGCCGCCAACAGCGACGCGGCAGCCAACACAGCGCAGTGAATCTTCATGGCCACGTGCAACTCTTTGCCAGATTCCGAATGAGCGTTGGTGATCCATCAGTAATACTGACAGTCGCAAGTTGCGAGCTCAGTACATTTTCATGGAAATCTCGAGTTCGCCTTTTTCGGCATACCAAACGTCTAGAAAACCCCCTCGGGAAACCCAGCCGAGTTTTTCCAGGGAAATTTTAGCGTGCGCGAATAGACCAGGTCGTTATTCGTACGCTTGAGTAGTGCGAAAAAATTGGAGAACCTTTGTCCGTAGATCCATAGCGTAGCGGGTCTAATATCATGCTAC
>NW_003303758.1:764668-769351 GCF_000142945.1 Phytophthora infestans T30-4 | reverse complement strand
CGAACAGAATGGTTGACGAGTTGTGCAGTGTGATATCTGTCGAACGCCGAAATGACTGGCCCACGATGCTCTTCATAATAAAGAGTTTTATTAAGGGTTCTTCGGGCCCCTGACCCATCGATTTGCTTCATGTCCAAACCTCAACCGGAACGATGAATCGCCGATCCACATTTGGTGTCGTTACTGAGACGTGAATGTTGATACCATCGGTCCGGAAATGCGTGCAGGATGTTTTTTCCGTGTCTCTGGCGACAGGCGCAAGCCTTGTGGAGCGAATAGCCGCCCTGTGGACACTGTGGCATATTCTGTTCGTGGCGTGAAGCTTACAGCCCGATGGGTTACCCACCGGTTAACCCATCGGGCTGTAAGCTTCAGGTTGTGTAGGAAATAAACTTCTACACCTGCCCCTTACGCGGACATTGCTATTATATTTCCCCGTAAACAAGTAGAGTCCGCCGCTTGCAAAATGCAATCGGTTCAGACACTGGGCCCACCTTTCGCTGTTACATCTTTGTCCGACTCGTCACGCGCGAACTAGAAGATAAGGCTGAGGACCCAGGCCCGACTGAGTTCAGTCGATTGGCACAGCACTCGTGGTGTTCTGGTCTTCAAACCCTGCAACTTGTGGCAGTAAGCTACCGTTTTGTCGCGTTCCCAAATCCCCCAAGCTAATTGGTTCATCAGCCAGTCTTTTTATTATGGAACGAGGATGTCACACCCACGTCTTCTAGCTTTAATTGTTTGCAAACCAAAAGGAATTCAGTACTTTTTCGAATCATCTCCAATTATTTTTATTGCTGTCTGATAGTTATATATGTTTGATCCTTGTAGGGAAATCTGCACTTGTACCCGTTGGACTTGAATTCCAGGAGCTATCTATCATACTGTAGATGCTCTCGCGACAATAGGTTAGCTGCTGATCCTCTTGACAATCGGGGCCCATCACAATGCAACCATTTCAGTACTGAATCCAGAGAGTATTTCTTGCTTCTCATTCGAAAGGTGTGCTCTGTACTTCCCCTAGGTATTTGCGTGCCGCAACTTCATATGCTGGCGATGGGACGTAAGCGACCGAAACAGAAAACGCCCGAAGCTAACAGTCGAATGGCAACTCAACCGACCTCCGACAGAAAACTAACAGCGAACGTCTACTAACTCGTTCACTTGCAGAGGTCATGACGATGTCTGGGCAGTGAGCACGACGGAAGAAGTAAGCGTTAACACACTACTCGCCCCACACTTGGCAGATTGGGAATTGCTGGAGCTCCACCCTTGGTGGACTCCGTTAGAAATAAAAATGTCAACCAAGTATCTAGCGGGCGAATGACTACCAGTACTAAAAAGACTTCTGGTTTCTGAGACTGTGTCGTCCAGGTCTCATACTCCCCTGAAACTCGAAGTCTTCCTTAGCTTGTTTTAGCGTCATCTGGGTCGGATTGTTGTTCTGGTTCTTCATCTGTATCCCCATCAACTTGAGTACACAGGCATTCGACACCAAGCTGCTTTCGATGTTGGCGAAACTTGCTCTTACCCAATGGCTTGGTTAAGGCATCAGCAGGCATGACCTTAGACGGCATGTGTTTTACCACAATGTAGCCAGCATCGACATAGTCAATAACCTGGTATATCATCAGGTCTAGACACTTGATCTTGTGATGTCCACTGGAATGCGTCATGACCTGAACAGCTGCAGCATTGTCCGTCCAGAGAAGAGCTGGAAGCTCGACAGAAACTTGTAGTTCGGCGAACAAGTTTTGTAGCCATCGAATTCGATCTGCACAGCAACTGGCTGCTGTGAGCTCAGCACTGCATGTATCTTTAATTGCACTGGGCTGTAGCTTACTTTGGTATGCTACAACACATCCACCAAGTGTTACAACTTGGCCAGTAACAGATCGACGAGTGTCCATATCATTGCCGAGGTCAGCATCAGCATATCCAACGATAGAAAGATTGCCCTTTGCAGAAACGTTTGGTAGCACCAATCCATAGGAACTAGTCCCCTTCAAATACGTAAGAGCGCGTTGAGCCAGTCCAAAATGTTCCTCTGTATAACAGTCAAGAAACTTGCTCAAGACACGAACCGCGTTCGCGATATCGGGTCGCGTACAACGCACCAAATACTGTAGGGAACCAACAATTTGACGAAATGGTCGATCACTTCTGTTTACGTCAGGTCCGTAGGGTTTGCTGGGTCTCACAGGTTTTACTTTTGGGTCCATTGGAGTACGGACCACACGAGCAGTGTGATCGCCATATTTTTCCAAAATGTGTTGAATGTACGATTCTTGTGACAACGTGACTCGTGTCGGCTCCACTTTTACATTCATGGCCAGCAAGAGGTTGATCTCCTTCAAATCCTTTAGCTTAAATTCACTCTTCAGCTGTGAAATTAGCCACGTGATACTCTTATTTTTAGCCGCAATAACGACATCATCAACGTAGACTGTAAAGAAGATAGGAGAGTCGTCGACCCACTTGACATAAACGCCATCTGCAATTATGCTGGATTTGAAACCAAGCTTCACAAGATATCTCTTCAAAGTTGCGTTCCAGATCAGAGGAGCCTGCTTTAAGCCATATAAGCTCTTCTTCAACAAGCACACACGTCCAGTGCCATCGTCGAACAACTCTGGTTGCTCCATATACACGTCGACATCCATCTCACCGTTTAGAAATGCCGTAGTGAAGTTAATTTGGCGAAGTTCCAGGTCATAGTAGAATGCGAGCACAATGACAAAACGGATTGCCTCCATGCTCACAACTGGAGAGTATATCCTCCAATAGTCTGAGCCAAACACTTGCTCGAAACCCCGGAGAGTAAGTCGAGCTTTGTAGCGTAAAATTTCTCCGTTTTGATTCCTTTTGATGACAAACACCCAGCGACTGGTCATGATCTTAGTGTCCGACGGACGGCTCACTAAAATCCACGTATGATTCGCTTGTATGTCAGAGAATTCCGTTTGCAAAGCTTGCCACCACTTATCACCATCAGGACCTGCAAGCGCTGCACGAACTGACTTGGGCAGCTTGTCCGTAGTTGAGATGAAGTAATTGGCAAGCGAATAGCCATGTAGCCTTACGTTTGGACGACGTGTACGTGTTGATCTGCGAAGCGTAACAATTGGGTCTTTGGTGTGTGTTTTCCGACGTCGCTTAACTTCAACCAAACCCGGTTGTCGCTTCTTTTCAACGTGTTTTGTACATCTCGTATCATTCTCATGCCCATCGACACGAATTGTAGAAGTGGAGTCACTATTTGGAGTATCATAAGTCTGGGCCAGCTCCCCTGTTCGTCTGCGTTTTGTTGGACCTGAGTTGATATTATCAAACTCAAGCTCCCCCGCTCTTCTAACTTTTGTCTCTTCCACTACATCGCCTCCAACCTTAGCATCCATAGGACCGACTTCATCGGAGCTATGCAATGCCAGTGCAGTTTCATCGCTGCTACAGGAGCTCGAGTAGTCATGAAGAGGAAGTCTTACATACGGGATTGAAACAGGTAGCACCACACCAGGCTTCTTCGCGCAGAACTTGTCAGGCAACTGATCCACATAGTCAGCCGCCACTGTCCACTGTTCGCGAAACTTTACGTCACGAGACTCCACAATGTGTCCGGTAACAAGATCGAGGACACGATATCCAGTCGTGGATTTAGGATATCCTAGAAACAATGCCTCTTTCGCTGTCGTATCTTGTTTACCTTTCCGTCTTTGCTTAGGGACGAAGTACGTTGCAGCAGAGCCCCACACACGTAGACCAGATACATCAGGTACACGACCTTCAAATAACTCGTAAGGTGTACTGCCTTTTATGGCTTTGGATGGTGAGAAGTTGCGTATCGCTAATTTCCGGTGCTACGATCGGTGTAAATACCGGTGTACCAGCTCCTTGCATCCTGGCTGGTACTTGCTGAGGTTCAGTCCCACTCACGCCGAAATAACCACGATTAACCCTTGGGCCCTTAGCGGCTTGCTTCGGTCGCGCCAAAAGAAAACCACAGTCACGACGGCAGAAACAGGCTCTTGTACTTGTTCTTGTCTCTTGGTACAGGCAGCTGGACTTGTACCAAAGAAAACACTTTTTCCACTAAAGAATTCTTTGTAGTAAATCCCGGGTGAAAAAACAATCAACACTCGACAAAGCGGGAGCCACCCCGCTGGAACTTATAGCCAAGTGTATTGTATCGGGTAAATCGTAGAATGAGTCTCGAGTCTGATGGTAACCAGATCGAGCTCAATTATCAGCTCCTTTCTAAGGCGTCCCTCAGAAAGCTCGCTGGGAAAGTTATAAGAAAGATGATATGTAGTTGGCCTGGTTCCTAATATAAAACCCGGGTCGGACCTTACTAGCCCGACTGGGAAGACACGCATACCCATCGCCTGAAGATGGCAAAGCTGCCAGGCGCACTTGGGTCGTCTCCCGTTGAACTATGAGGTAAACCCAGGGTGAAATACCTAGGATTCACTACAGAAGTCCTTGAGAAGAAACCACAATTCTTGCTTTTTGTCGTTGTGCAAGAACCTAAACCGCTGAAAATCATGACGGTGAACCCGCCGGTGGGAGGTCGGAGGTCCCCCGCCAAATTGTAGAGGAATTATTTTTTGGGGACTAAGTGTTTACGCGTTCTGTTGAAATAGGTGTAGTAGGGATTTCTGTCACTGTGAAAGAGAGGGGGGAGAG
>NW_003303758.1:751247-764568 GCF_000142945.1 Phytophthora infestans T30-4 | reverse complement strand
CACGTAGACCCAGAATACATCGGGTATACGACCTTCAAATAACTCGTAAGGTGTACTGCCTTTAATGGCCTTTGGATGCTGAGAAGTTGCGTATTGTTACCACAAACTTGAATGCCTCTCCCCATAGTTTTGTTGGAAGTCCACTGGTTACGAGGAGAGCGCGAACGGATCGCAGTACTACACCATTCATCTTTTCGACGAGACTGTTTTCTTCGGGTGTATACGTATTTGTATACAGCGGACGAACTCCATTGTCTCGGAGGACTTGTTGTAGCTTTTGATTTACGAACTCAGTTCCTTGATCAGACCCCAGGAATCTGACAGGTCGCTCACATTGCTTCAGCTGTAAGATCAACATCTTCAAGTTGTCTGTACATTGAGACTTTTGACGAAGTAAGAAGCCCCATAGGTATCGTGAGTATTCATCCTCCACGAGCTAAAACATCACGTTTCCAGCAACCGAAACCTCACCATAGTGACAGACATCGGTCATTAGTTTTTCACAACACCTCATTGATCGACATGGAGACACGTTCTTGTATGACATTCTTCGCGATTTTGCTAATGTACAGCTTAGGCAATCCATCGCATCTCTAGTGCGCTCACTAGGAGAGATCGTCATGCCTGTAACCATCTGATCACGATGGAGCTGCTGCAATGCTGCAAAATTCACATGACCAAAGCGAAGATGCCACCGAAATATCGATTCACCTCCAGCCACAAATGATGCAACAACTTGAGGTGAATTACACAAACCACGAGTGCGATAGTAACCTCGACTCTTGACAAACACTATTGCTGTCGGCCCCTTCCATAACAGCCGTCTTGGAGGTCCGTCCTGAGGATACTGTGACTCACATTGCCAGCCTTGCTCTTCAAGTGCAGTAACACTTAGCAGATTAACGTGACATCCAATAACATTACGGACTCCAGTAAGAACGCAGTCAGGCGCTTCTCCAGTTTCGCCACGTCTATCTTGTGTGGATAGGAAAGATACAGGCAATTGAGACACCAAATGTTCCGTTGTTACTTCTCCTGTCCACGATTCATGTGGCGTGTTCGTCTCCACGTAGTGCGGGAACTGTGTCATAAGTGACCGGTCAGCGCAGGTATGCGTAATAGCTGCTGTGTCTAATATCCACTCCAACGAATTAGAGGTATCCGACGTCGACCATAATGTAGACCTGTGGTGTAGTAGAACACACAAATATCGTCAGATGTGGATTCCTTACACAAACCACAACGAATCGCCGAGTTAGGTCGGCGGTTTGTATGACCTGCGCAGAGGGTGGTCCCCTCGCGGTCCGGCCCTTCCGGGACAGACGAGTGGCTCGCTTCCACCCGGTTCCGACTAACCAAGTCAGATCACTTCCGAGGCTCCGCCGAGTTTGGTTCGGCTGAGCTCGTTCACAACCCTGTGCCCTCCACCAAAGGATGGACGACGGCGCGCGAGTGCTTTTACAGGTCACCGAGCGCAGAGGCAGCTCAGCTAGAAGTGTTACGGCACCCGGGCTATCCGACGTACCGGCCCGCTGAGTATGCGGGACTTTCTTTCGCGCGTAGCGAGACTTTGTCCTACCCGGACCGACCTAATCTCTTGGCGCTACCAGTCAATACCCTACAAGCTATGCCTCTCGAGTATTGACGGCAGGCATAATCCAGCCCTATGCAGGGACTTACCGGAAAAGTGTACACGTGTCTTGGACTAGGAAAATTCTGCTCTGTTATCTTCTGGGAGCCCTTTCGGCTCCCCCTATTTAATCCTATGCTTCTCATACAAATATCTAATGAAATGTAGTCGTTTCGGATCCTTCAGCTGCTCAGCGGCTGTCCGGATAACATATCCGGACAGATCGCCTAGTACTTACCGTGATCCTTGGCTCCTAAGCTCTGGGTTATCAGACCGAGCCGATTCTTGACCTAAAGTAGGTCGGCGTATGGTCGAATCTGGAAATCCCTACACCACAACTGCCCCGGTTATGATACGAGCCGAGCTGGTGAGTGTCTTAATCCTTCATTTTGTTCTGCCACCGTTGGTCCGTACTCGGCTGATGACGTCTCGCGGCTCCCCACCACCTTCTTTGGTACGTTCGTTGCTTCCGCTGTCACTCACTTGGCAGCTCCTTACTCTTCGCATGTTGTTCCAGCACAACCCGTGGCACCATCCTTCTTCTCCAACTCCTCGTCGAGGTGAAGGCGTGCCAGCTGAGTCGATTCCTCGACCAGTCGGTACTCGTGGGGTCAGCGACCGGCATGAAGCTGGGCTGGTTGACCTGACAACTTCCCATGAGTCTGACGCGGAGTCGGCAGAGTCTTCTCGCGTGCGCCTTCCTGGTCCACCGAGCTTGCCGGGCGACACCACTTCGGGCGCCACCAATCAGCCAAGCTCGGCTGCTCCAGTGAGTCTTGACTCCCTCATGGCCAAAATTAACGAGCAAGGGCATGATCGCCGAGAAGAATTGACCTTCTTGGCGAGGCTCATGGCTTACGGATTTACTCGTTCCGTGGAGCCCTCCGATCCCGTGCAGCGGCGAGCGATTTTGCATGCTGCTTCCGCGGGGGAACTGTTGGATATCTTGAAAGGCAACTACGCCGCTCTTGATTATCCATAGATCATCGGCGATCTCCAAGCTGACAATCAAGCTGTTCAGGAGGAGAACCGCGCACTGACTCGGCGACTGGACTCGCTTGCTCTCAGCAATGTCGACTTGTCAACTCAGCTCTCGTCGGCTCAACAGCAAGTGTCTCGATTGGAGGCTGCTGCCACGCAATCAGCTAATCTCCTCGCGTCGCTGCGAATGGCTGTAGCTTTTCGCTCCGCGCGGTATGGATCCTCAGGTTGTTGACGACGCGATTGAAGAAGATTTCGATCTTGCTGAACAAGCGCCTCCTGCCTATGCCCCGGGTGCTCCAACTCGGCTGAATCGTCAAGGCATCCATATCTTCACTGGGTCTTCGATCGGTGAGCTCGGCTTAGATGGCGAGAGTGCGTCTGATGACGACTCGGCGGACGATGGGTTGGGTTCTCCCAATCTCCGAGGCGCGTCTCCGAGTATGTCTCCGTTCGGCACCCCACTCCCCAGTGGAACGGATCCTCAGCCCACTTCCGCCGCGTCGGGTCCTGAGGCACCTGGTTCGGCGTCAGCTTCGTTGGCTAGCTCGGCGATGATACTTCTTGCCACGGCTGCGAATGTTGCATCTCCTTCCGCAAGTTCCCAAGGGATGACGTCTGCTACGACGCCACGCCCCCAATCGTCGAGTCCGCTGAGCTCTTCCCAGTTGTCTCCGTCGGGTTCAACTCACTTGGAATCCGGATCGCCGACTTTTTAGTTTTCTTCCTTTGACTGGGCGTCCCGTAGGTATCGTTCAGGACTTCATTTCGTAATTATTCAGTATATGTAGTTTCGACACAGTAGCATTCCGTCTCAACTCGGCCTGTGTCGTCCGCTGAGTTGGTGTAACTTTTGATGCAATATCTGTTAATCCTCATCTGCAACTTGCACCATTTGCAGACGGTTTTCGCGCTTCTTCTGTCGTAGATAGTCAAACAGGAGACCCCCACATGACAAATTCGACAGTGGTTCCCAAGTAGGCTCATCGTAGCCGACCCACTTAACTTTAAACTTCCGTTGTGATCGTGACGTACTTGTGGATAATGGTAGCTCATCGTCGAGAATTGCTTCGACTTCATACTGGTTTGTACTTGTGTCTGGTTCCCAGCTGTCTTCAGGCAGTAATTCTTCATCAAAGTCAAATTGCTGAGTCTCTTCGAGGTCGGCGATTAGCCTCGTCTTTGGTCTTCCGCCGAGTTCGGTGACTGCCTTCAGATGTGATACATGGACCACTGGGTAGAACCTATATCCACTCTTGTCGGGTAACTCCAATTCATAGGCGAATTCTTCCACCTTCTTCTTCACCCTGAATGGTCCATGCCATCGGTGGGCTAACTTCTTGGTCAGGCCCGACTTGACTCGCTCCATAAACAATTAGACTTGATATCCTTCTTTGAACAAGGATTTGGTGGATTTATCGCCTGGTTCTGCAACTTCATCTTCGTCATCTGCTGTGTTGGGAATGGATCTTTTCTCCTTCTTGCTCAACGCTTCGTTGTGCTCTCGAGCTCGTCGTGCTTTCTCTCGCACTTGGAACTCAGCTGCTAATCGAAGTGCCACTTCTCGTTGTCTGTTCGCTTCTCGGCGCCACTCGACTGCGTCCGCCGAGTTGACTGGGCGTCCCTGTCCACGTCGTATTGAACTCGTCATAGCCTTGAGTGTAGACTTGGCGTCCCAACCATGCACCAGATAGAAAGGGGTTTCTCGCCGAGTCGAATCTCTTGAGTTGTTGATAGCGTGTACCATCTTCTCGGCGATGTCATCCCAGTCGGCTTGAAGTGGGTCTTCTACGTAGACCCGTATAGTCTGAACCATTGTCTTGACTGACCTCTCTTGTTGACCGCTAGCTTGTGGTCGGTAACTCAGCGTAGCTCTTGATCTCGACTGCATCATCTCGGAGAACTTTTGGAACACTTCACTCATAAACCTTGGATCTCGGTCGTGCCGTATCAGAGACGGAGCCCCGAACTGCCTGAAGACGCATTCCTCAAATACCTTGGCCACTTCGAGTGCTCCGGTGTCATTCATAGCCTTAGCGATAACGAACCCCGTGAAGTGGTCCTGGAACAGCAGCAGTGCAGTATTGCCCCGCTGAGTTCGAGGAAGGGGAATCACGAAATCCATTGACACGACTTGGAATGGATGGTCTGACACCACATTTCCCGGCGAATAACCTCTCAACGGTGGCTTGCTCTTACTAGTATTGCAGTCCTCGCAGGCCCTAACATGTTTCACCACGTCGGCGTAAAGACCAATCCAGTAGTAGTCGGCTTTGACTCGGTGATACGTTCTGACAATGCCTTGATGCCCTCCTTCGATCGAGTTGTGGCAGTTATGAAGTATTTCGTCGACCATGGTTGACGGAATCACCAATCTCAATGAGAGGTTCGGTTCGCCGAGTTCGCCTAGTCGGCGGGCTTCATCTCGGCGGTATAACAGGCCGTCTTCGCTGAGTACAAAGACTTCTGCGACTTTGCCGGCATTCTGAGCTCGACGGTGTGTAAGGTCCTCCAATTCACCTCTCAGGTACGCCTTTAGATCGGCCCACCTGAGTTCCACATCTTGTGCCTTCGCGATTCGTCGTCCCCGCTCAGTCTGTACCGTCACTGGATCAATGTCGTTGGCATTCTGAGCTGTCTGGGCTGACTCCATCTGCGACCCTGTTTCGACATTCGGGGTCGTGTGGTTAATCCGCCGAGTCGACGCCCTGCTGACTTGTTCGAATTCATCACCACTAGATAACAGTCTCAAAAAGTGTGTCTTAGCGTATGGTGCTTAATTTCGCATAAAATCTAATTTTATGCGAATTCCATGCCTTATTCCGGAAAACATGATTCTTGGAAAAGCACATGCTTTTTTTTCGCATGTACCCTGCTGTTTTTTATATTTTTGCATCTCATGGCTCAGGCCGTTACTTCTGGGATAAGTACGATCCTATGAAAAACAGTTGGCTACATTTGTGGCCCAAAAATTTAATTATGGAGGCTTCTACCCAAGAGTCGGTCTATTTCAACGACACCTGGGTTCTGCCTATACACTATCAGGTACTCTACAAGTGCGAATAAAGCAGCTAGACACTTCATCTTCCTCACTTTCCAACTTGCCATCAATCGGCCAAGGGGGTGACGGGCCGAAGTACTGTGAACGTCACACGCATACCCCTGTAGTGCATTGTGGAGTTTAAGACGGCGCGTGGTGTGGTATTAGTGGGCAACTGGCATTAAGCGACTTCCGTGGTTTTTACCGCTTTGAAGTTGCTGCCTAATCCTTTCTAGCTGCACGGAGCCTGATTACATCCATTATGACGACAAGTTGGAAAGTCAAACGTAGAGGTATAGCAAACAGTAATCTATTTAATGTCTTTAGTCTTAGGAAGCTAGGAGCAAGCAGAATAAGACCGGGAAAAGGTGCCTTACAAAGCATGATTTAGGGAGTCGTCCGATTCGTATTGGGTCTCGCGCTGAGATGTGGATAGGCGAGAGCGAACGCTATATGGTCCAGGGCGCGATCGCTGCTGTTGCCGAGCCCGATATAGACGCTGGGCTCTAGCACGCTGGGTGCGAACACGCTCGCCCATTGACTGATACTTGGACAACACCATATCGTAGTGCTCGCTGTCGTGAGCTCGTAGAGGCATCAAACCTACATGGAAGTTGGTCAACGCCACACATAGCCGAGCAACACCATCAAAACGGTTCTCGTTCCACTTAAAGGTCGCATAGGTAGCTTTCCACAGCATACACATCCGGCCAAAATAATTCTCAACCAGGACGCGATCTGAAGAAATTGCACGGTTGCGGGAAATATCGTCGCGGTCAAGAGTGCCTCCACGCGGTTGTTTCTTTGGCTGGATCGTTCGAAGCACCCGCCCTGCACCCTGGTAACCCTTGTCTACTAGCACGGCCCACATATGTGGAAACTGCGTTGGGTCAGCTCCCATTTCAGCAGTTGTCCCGTCCTCCTTGCGCAGCATCTGACGATGAATCGTGAGCCTGTCGAGCATCATCGTCAGATCCGACGTTGATCCAGGAGAATGATCTGAAACATCAACAGCGACACCTGGTGGTGTCACAGAGCACTCAATCTTGAACCCATAGAGCTTGTGCTTACCGGAGAAGTAAACCTTCTGTTCTGCAAAGCGACCGCTAGGCCGATATGCTGGCTGGAACTTGACGTCAGTAGCGTAGAGAGCATGTGGATAGTTTGTAAAGGTGTTTCCAGCTTCCATCTGCTCGGACATCCTTACGCGCTTGACCATCTGGGAGTACAGCACGGGCTCAATTGTCTGAATGACACGGTGAACCATTTTCTCCAGCGTAGAAATCCCGATGTTGAAATCGATCGCGTGCTTCTGCCATGTGTCAAAATGCTTCAACACGGTCAGGGTAATGAACATTGCGTCTTTCCCCGACACAGACGGTTTACGCCCACGACCTTGCGTCCATGTAATCGTCACCGCAGATTCCACAAGAGCCCAAAGCGCATCCAGCTCGGGCGCAGAGAAGTTGGTCATGCCCTTTAGCGCACTATCACCACCTGCCGCAATATACTCAGACAGAATAGGTGAGCCAGAATCGGAGGCTTCTTCCTCTATATGGCGAGCGACATCGCCATAGTTCTCGTGGCTAACAACGAGGTTGGAGGTCTCGTCCTCCCACTGTCGGTTGAGGCGGTCGAACACTTGGCTGGCTGTACTGGGCATCTTGGTAATTGACAAGTGAATCTGAACTTCCTCTCTGTGCTTTGATTTTTTTCCAAATTAAATGGCCAGGATTTCGCGAAAACCAGATATATTATAGATAATACGATGTCGCACTAGCTTCAGATACATATTTTTGAAAATGATACCACGCTGTTATGTATACTTGAATATTACAGCTGCAGCCTAGTTATATTAAAAGTGATAGAGCTATATGCGAAAATATCGCAGCTTAGAATTATTATGGCGTTTTAAATTTGAAACTGTATTGTTTGCGCCAGATAACGTTGTATCGTGAACAAATACTGCTATATAAGGTACATGCACATAACTGACGAAAAATTCACTTTTTTAGCCTGTGGCCTACTGCTTTCAAACGCGGATTCTCCAGGATTGGTAGACATGGATTCATGATCCTGACTTCCTCCTCTTGCTCTAGCCGAGTCTTCATCCAGCTCGTCCTCAAAGTGAACTCGGCGTACTCGGCTACGAGTGACTGCCGTGACAATCGGTGTTTCCGCTGGGTTGTCTGTGGCGTACAGTTCTTCGGCTACGCGGTTAATCATTCTCAGCTCTGCTTTCCTATCCGTCCCAAGAATTACTCGTCCAGCTTTAGCTTCCAGTGCTTCTGTAGCGAGAGAATCAGCCGCTGCGTTATAGTGTCGCGCTATGTGTCGATACCGGACCGAGTTGAGTTGTTTCGTGAGATTTTTGTGCCGAGCTAGTTCCACTTGCAACGTTTCCTTCTTGCATGCTATCACCCCCATGGATTGCTGGATTGCAAGCCGGGAGTCACCCACGATAATCAGATCGGTTATCCCTCGGTCAATTGCCGCCAAGACTCCATTGTTCATGCCGGTGTACTCGGCGATGTTGACTGTGGTGGACGACAGGTACGCACTCGCAGCAATCTCAATGTCCCAATTCGGAAGGCGCCACAGTATCCACGAGCAACTGCCATACCTGCCGTATTTAGCCGTCTTCGCTGAGCCATCAAATGACAGCACGCATCCTGCAAAGTCAGCTGGTATTCGGGCATATAGCAGCTCTGGGCTCATTCTTACTGTCGCCCGGTTCTTGGAGGGAGGCGCGAGGTATTTCAGGGACTCGTTGCATTCATCATCTTCCCAGTTGAGCTCAGCGGTGGCAAGCTTGGTCACGGTCTTAGGGTCTGTACCACTGACATGACCTGCTTTCTGCGAAGCTGTTTCTTCATCCACAGCGTGTTCTAACCTGTAGCCAATTCCGCCGGGGTCGAACACCATCGTCGCCGAGCTCGTTACTCCGATCTCAGTTCCAGTACCTCTCAACAGTGATACCTCTGATAAATCATAGGTGTCGTCCGCGTCAGGGCCCGTATTCGCTGAGTTCACTGCAATGGCCGATCTGACTCCTGCGTGCTCAAACTTGTCTCCGAGGTAGATGGTATCATTGTCGTGCTGTCTAACCACTTCCGAACCGGTTTCAGCCTCCATAGTCTCCAACGCTGAGTCCGCCGTAGCTGGGTCGTCGTTCGGCTTTATTCCTTCAGGTAGTAATACCTCCCGATTATCATAGTCCTTGGTCGCGTCGGAGTGATCAACCGCTGAGTTGGTTGTGACGGCAGAACTAACTTCTGTGCATGCAAACGCGTCTTCGGTATAGCTGGCAGCCTCACCGCATGCTGTGCCCACGTCCGAGGCGCTCTCAGTGTTTAGATCTCCTGACGCCGAGTCCACCGCCGCTGACTGGGTAATGCAGGCTTCCGGTGTACCCATCGCTGAGTTCACCGCGGCTGCAGAACTTGGTCTAATTATTCCAAACTTGGCTCGGTTGTCAGCAACGGGTTGAGCGTCAGATAGGGCGTGTTCCGAGCGTTCTTCAAGGTCTCCTTCCGTTATAGCTGAGTCTTCAGTCGCCGACACGTCTTCCGTGGCCCTTACTTCACTTGTTCCTTCAATCGCTGAGTTCGTGTTGACGTCAGAAATGGCGCCATCGTCTTCAAACTTGGACAGCTGATAGGAGACATCTTAGCCATCGTGTAGCACCGACGTACGGTCCGCTCGGACGTCTTCCAGCTTGAACGCTGAGTTTATAGCCGGGTCACCCCTTGTCACCCCTGAAGTCGATATGACGTCTGCGTTACCGCGACGCTTCTCGTAGTCGCCGGCTTCAGTGTCGGCTTCGATCCTTCTCCAGCGTTCGGCGCATGTTAATTCTGGTCCACTTTCCACTGGAGGAGGTCGTCTTTCCACCGCCGTCGGAGTTTGGTATTTTCGTCTTTCCACAGCTGGCGGCTGGTGTGACAACCAGTCGTCGTACAGTCGTTGTTCTTTCTGCAGCAAATCTTTATCCATCGCCGACTCAAAGGCCAATATCTGCCAGTCACGGTACTTCGCCGAGTTCACGCGGACATATCCCTCATTGGCCAGTACTCCATGTGGCTGCCATTTTATCACATAAAAGTGAGGTGGGCACCAGACTGACGTCTGTCGTACGTTCGTAATCAGGCCATGGGTTGGTCTTCCTCGGCGATTAAAAACAACCGTCGGAATCCAACCCTTCGTCCGTCGCACCCACAAGTCATGCGTCGACTCACTGGGTTGTCGCCTGGGCAATTTGAACTCAGCGGTCATTCGACTTTCGATCGTCAACCCGTCTGGTGGCCCGCATGGGACATTTGGTCCGAACTCGGTCTTGGTCGGTGCATTACTTGATCGGATGAGTGGGATCACCATCTCATCGGTAGCTTTACCGGCCGAGTTGTACAGAATCCAGACGGATTCCACGCTGGGGATCCATGAAGTCGGGGGCCGAGAATCAAAATCGACTCGGGCATGATGAGGCATTATCCATACTTCAAAACTCGTATGCCACTTCCCAGCCGAGTGTCACCTTCACCACTGCTCTTGACGCTGTCACCATTCTGTCTTTACTTATTCCTTGTATGTCAATTCGCTTATCTCTGCTGGCCACTCTCTTGAGACGCAGTTTCCTCGCGAAGTACTCACCTATCGCCGAGACATTTGCTCCGGTATCCAATAATATCTTGGTCCTTCGGTCGTTCACTGCACCCAATACGAGGGCTCTCATTCTAACTCGACGATCAGACGTCTGTGCTGACCACCATCCCAGCCGTTCTCCCGGAAGCAGCTTCATTATCCTGGTACGATGCACAGCTTGGTCTGACTGCCGAGTTACACTTGCAATCGCTCGGTTGTTATCATCTAACTCACCGAGCTCACGTTCAATTCCGTCGATTTCACACATCCAATTGCCATCCCCGCTTCTTCCCTCGGGCCGTCCTGCTTCGCCTACGAAGGCAAACAAGAAGTTCGCCTCAACTGCAGGTTCAGCTGACTGTGGCAGCCCGGCATATTCCAACCCAGTCAGTGTTGGCGGGCCGTCGAGTTTAAATCACTCGGCGCGTAAAGGTTTTGCAGGTCTTCTGGCACTTGCGACTTGTCGATAGAGTTCTTCACGAACGCAGCCAGCTTCTCATATTGACGAAACAGCTCGCACTGGCCGCCTTCATGGACTTGTCTGCAGAATTTGCAGCGTCGTCGACAGTAGTGAGCCGAGTGCCCTATTCTTCCACAAGCTGCACAAGATCCTCGTTGGGCATTGTCGCGTGATCCATCTCCACGGTTCGACTGTTCTCGTTGGTTGTACGGTCGCGGAGGTCGGTTCGCTGAGTTTCCCCAGCTTCGGTTCGAGCCATTCTGGTCTCTCGCCGAGTTCTCTCGGCGGTCCGGTGTATTTCCTTTATCATTGGAAACGCCGGCGTCAATGTAGTCGTCGTCTTCCGCTGAGTCGTGTCCTCCGGACTGGTCCTCATCATCCCATTCGTCTTCGGAGTTGTACGGACTCGGCGGGTTCTGATCGATGAGTTCCTCTCCGTCGGAGTCAGCGTCAACGACAGTGACTCGGCGGTCGCGGTTTTCTTCCTTGCGACTTCGCTTCTCATCTCGGCGGCTCTGATCCTTCCGCTTGTCATCTCGGCCTCGTGCGATCACGAGTCGGTCGCGTTGCTTCTTGCGCTTCTCGCCGAGGATCCGACGATTGATTATCTGTTCCACCTTACTGATGTCTTCCAACTGCAAGGGGTACATCAAATCCATCACATCGTCATCACCACAATGCAGCAAGAAGTGTTCGACATGGTCAGCTGCGTCGGCGCCACCCTTCTCGTACTGGATCTTGGCCGTCCGAGCATACCCGTTGAGTCGGATCAGGAAGTCGCAGATCGGTTCGTTGACTTTACGTCTCGCCGAGTAGTAACGAGTGCGGGCGGATTGGTCAAACTGTGAGCAATAATAATCCAGGAACGCCTCGCTGAGTAGTTTCCAACGTCGCTGAGTCTTCTTCGGCAGCTGCCTGTACCAACTCTTCGCCGGGCGTCCCAAGCATAGCGAGAAAGGCTCGCACCATGCACTTTGGGGCATCCTGGTGCTCTTCATCTCGTAGATGAAACGCTTGAGCCACTGGAGCGACGCGTCAGAGCGGTAGCGCTTTCCTTCGAACTCGGCGATTTTGTCGAGCGACGCGTGGGTTCGGACTTCGAGGTACTGCGTCGAGTCCTCTTCAGTCGCGTCAAAGCTCAAGTTTCGGATGTAGTCCTTCACGGTTTCTTCACGGTTACCTCTCACGTCGAAGGCGTCGTCGTCTTCTTCATCCTCCTCGTAAGCCTCAGCCTCATCTGCAGCGTCATACAATTCACGGTAACGACCTACATTTCGCTGCCCACGACTCGGCGCTCGCTGAGTCGGGTTTAGCTTCAGTGGAGTCAGCATGTGAGAGTCTTCGAAGTACGGAGTTCCTTGCGTAGCGCGGAACACTTCACGTCTCTTCGTCTCCGGGGTCTTCGGCAAAGGAATCTTGCTCGGGT
The DNA here is from genome assembly GCF_000142945.1 of Phytophthora infestans T30-4. NCBI lineage: Eukaryota > Oomycota > Peronosporomycetes > Peronosporales > Peronosporaceae > Phytophthora > Phytophthora infestans. Next base: position 752,390 of record NW_003303758.1, on the reverse strand, counting down.
CCTCGCCGAGTGGTTTGAACTCGGCTTCTCGGCTGTACACCTTCTTCGTTCCACCAGGGGCCTTCTCCAATCCAAACGCCACTCTCAGCTTCTTCTTCCATTGCCAGAGTTCGGCTCCGGCACGGGTCAGACTCCAGTCGGACAGGATGAGGCTGTTTGGTCGGCTGTTGCACCGATAGCCCATCGCCTTCAACAGCAACACAGTTTCTTCCACCAACTGGTTGATGTTGGCTGCACGCACCGGCTGAGTTAACTCGGGACCCAACATCGGCCACTTCGCCTGCGCCATCGCTACAGGCGCGAACATCATCATCCATTCCGATCTCGCTCTCATCTCCTCGCCGAGTCGAGCCAACACTTTATTGGCGCTCGGCGTATCGGCGTTCCTCGTCGCTTTCGGAATAAGGGGCGGACGGTCCCCTTGAGCAACGCCATGTTCTTCTTCATCTTCTTCATCGTCCGCACCTTCGTCGAGCTCGGCGGATTAGTTGCGCTCGACAAGGCGTGGGGCTCCCATGCGTCCCACCTGCAGCGTCAACTCTTCCACCTCGCCAAGTAGCTCGGCGGTAGTCTTCGTTTCTCCGAGCTCAGCGGTCTCGGCCTTCTCTTCATACTCTCCTTCACTTGCATCTCCGTTCTCGCTCTCCTGGTCTTGGCCATCCTCGTCGAACTGGACGGTTCGTCCCACCTCCATCGTCATGGCGATGAGTCGTTGATCCTCCGGGTCCGACCCCGCGAGAGACGATCCTCCAGCCGTCGCTGGGCTTCCGTCGCTCAGAGTTGCTGATCCCTTGACCATCTTCACTCTTCTCTTTCTCTTCTCTTCCTCTTAACTTGGTTAGCTGGCACCTATAAAAACAAGCACACACTCCTGTTCCCGGGTCGCGACACCAGTTGTGGTGTAGTAGAACACACAAATATCGTCAGATGTGGATTCCTTACACAAACCACAACGAATCGCCGAGTTAGGTCGGCGGTTTGTATGGCCTGCGCAGAGGGTGGTCCCCTCGCGGTCCGGCCCTTCCGGGACAGACGAGTGGCTCGCTTCCACCCGGTTCCGACTAACCAGTCAGATCACTTCCGAGGCTCCGCCGAGTTTGGTTCGGCTGAGCTCGTTCACAACCCTGGTGCCCTCCACCAAAG
>NW_003303758.1:738152-751118 GCF_000142945.1 Phytophthora infestans T30-4 | reverse complement strand
GGACTTTCTTTCGCGCGTAGCGAGACTTTGTCCTACCCGGACCGACCTAATCTCTTGGCGCTACCAGTCAATACCCTACAAGCTATGCCTCTCGAGTATTGACGGCAGGCATAATCCAGCCCTATGCAGGGACTTACCGGAAAAGTGTACACGTGTCTTGGACTAGGAAAGTTCTGCTCTGTTATCTTCTGGGAGCCCTTTCGGCTCCCCCTTCATTGGTTGGTACAGCCTTGTGTTGTAACTAGGTTTCAGCCACATGTGTTCTAATTAGGTAGGTGGTCAAATTGAGGTTTAAGCTAGATGTCGAGCGAATCCCGTATTTTATTTAGAGCACATATGCCTTATATGTGGGGTAAGACGGTAGTACATGTATTAGTACTGTTGATGCTACATGCCCAGATTTGCTTGCGCATGTATAATACATTGTATTAGTACTGTTGATGCTACATGATCTTACTCCCAGATTTGCTTGCGCTTGCCCGTCCTGGTTAATGAAGGCTGTCGGAGCTCTCCGTTGCTGTAGCTCCGCGACATCTTGTCCTTTAAACCTATATCGAAACGGGGCTCCAGCTTCCACTTAGGACTATTCGCTGTCGCAGCTTCAGCTCTTTCGCTATCTTGAAGCGGCATAATTTCTTTGTAACACGCCACGTCACCAATCAGACACTCCTCGGAAATCCTTGCTCCGCATGACTCGCGCGAATCCCAAAGTAATCGTGCAAACACCTCGAGAAAGTCTACTTCAAAGTCGAAAGAAACGACGTAGTGACTCTGCGTGTCGAAGGTGAAGTCGATCCTCCCAACACCATTGCACACACGCCCCAGCAGCTTCGCCGCGATGCGTGGGTATTGACGGAGTACGTTAGGGAACATGACTTCCAAGGTGGCTCGCGTTACCACGTGTCTATAACTGGCGTAGGACGTCACAATCGTCCGTCCTTCCGCTGACACAACTTGAGATCGCAAGTAGTGAAATTCGAGCTCCGATAAAGCTTTCGTGTACTGCTCCCATTGATGCAGCATCACTCTACGTCCGTTGAATCCACCGATACGCAGGTTCTCGTCCATGACTTGGATAACGAATTGGTTAGGGTCAAGCAAGGCGCCCGATTGATAACCGTTCTCAAACACGCGGTGGTACTCTTGCACTGTCTTGACGTAGTAGCCATCCAGTGCATCCCGACGATTGAAAGTCCGTGCACTAAGTATTTGCTGGTATTCAGTCAGTCGTTGGATTTCCTGTCGAAGATCCATGACGTCCAGCTCCAAGTTATAGAGCTGCGAGGCTTGAGAATCTCGCGTCCGCCACTTGAGCTTTTTGCGTTGATCGGGAGCTCTTCTCGCTGCGGCGAGTGCTGTGACGGCAGGAACGCGCGGAGCTAGCACAGGTCGATACCGTACTGGTGTTACGCCAAAGGTTTCGGAAACCGAAATGATCGTGTTCATTGTTGTCGGGCGAGATATTGTGAATGTCTGGCGAATTCACAACTGACTGAGTCATGTGAATATTTGTCGGCGGTCGGTCGAGTTGCTATTCGATTGTTGGCTTCGGGCGTTTTTTGTTTCGCTCATTCACCACTACAGTTTAAAGGTTCGGTGATTATTTTTATGGGGTGTCCAGAAACCCCACTACTAACAACGCCGCTCTCTGCAGTTGTGCTGGGTCGAAGATCGAAAAGGTACTTGTACAAAAGTTGAACTACCAAAATACAAATACTTAGGCGCAATCTTCTGGACTCTCCTTTTCTATCCGGTCGTAAACTTTTCATTTGGAAGCTTATTAAACTTGCCTGTCGTTAATAAAAGAAAAGTATTTTGTTGTTGTTGTCAATGAGATCAGTTGTTCGTTTTTTATTGGAGCATAGGTATCATTTACCGGTAGCTAACTACCATGAATAAACCACAAAAGACCGAGCAGAATACTCTATTTCTATTTCATTTCAAATTGAAAGAGCATGATAAATATATAAAGCTTGTTGCAGTTTTTTTATCTGTTTGAAGAAAACAACCAAAATAAAAACGCTGGGACCAGTAGGAATGCCTCATTCTTGTCACTTCAACATGGCACAGCGCGAGTTCATCTCTACCGGTATCACTGGCATTCTCGTCAAATATGTTACTTTTATGGATATACATTTTGTTAGTGCTGTATGTGAGCTTGGCCACATTCGTCTCAACGTGAAGATCAGTATTCGCCGCACATTCACGTTGGTTGCTCACAAGCAGCAAACAAGTCATTCATCTATTATTACAGGGACGTCGCAAAACTGAAATTTACGTTGGATGCGACGTTCTTGTCCCATGTCTCACTCCAGTTACGGACCAACGTGGACTCTAAGTACAACAGGTGTGTAATGAAAAAATCACCTCAACTTGGACGGAATCGTTGGAATTCGTCTCTGATCTCTGCAAGGGAAAACGCGCGTGACCCACAAAAAAGACTTCCACTACATGACACGCTTCTCCTACTCCCAAATCTCCTTGCGTCTGCCCGTCCTATTAGTCAACGAAGGCTGTCGCCACTCTTCGTCGCTATGCCCTGAAGGCGTCTTATCCTCTAAATCTGTATCGAAACTGGCCTCTGTCTTTTTCTCAACTTTAGCTGTCGCAATTGTACCAGCGTTTGGACTCGACGTGACCTCCCCGTAGCCGGTAACGTCCCCAATCAGACATTCCTCGGTGATCCTTGCTCCTTTGAAAATGGCACAAAGATCGCGCGGGTCCTGAAGCAAACGAGAAAACTCTTCGAGGAAGTCTAGTTCAAATTCAAACGAGATAATGTTGTGCGTCTGCGTGTCAAAGACGAAGTCAAACTTGCCGACGCCTTTGAACACACGCCCCAACATCTTCGTCACAATGCGTGGATATTGTCGTAGTGCTTCAGGAAACATGACCTCCACCGTGTCTCGTGTTACGATGTGTTTGTAGCTGGCATAGGACGTGACGACCGTGTGCCCTTCCATCGAGAGGACTTGAGAGCGCAGGTAGTGAAATTCGAGGCCGGAGAGCGCCTTTGTGTATTGTTCCCACTGATGCAGCATCACGCCACGTCCGCTGAACCCACCAATACTCAGGTTCTCGTCCATAGTTTGCATAACGTACTGGGTCGCATCAAGCGGGGAGCCTGGACGATAGCCGTTCTCAAATACACGGTGGTACTCTTGCACTGTCTTGACGTAGTAGCCATCCAACGCATCACGACGATTGAAAGTGCGGGCGTCGAGAATTTGTTGATACTCTGCCAAGCGTTGAATTTCCTGTAGAAGATGCATGACGTCCAGCTCCAAGTTGTAGAGCTGCGAAGCCTGGGAATCGCGCGTCCGCCATTTGAGCTTCTTGCGTCGATTGGGGGCTCTTCTCTCTGCGGCGAGTGCTGTGACGGCTGGTACTCGCGGTGCGAGAACAGGTCGAGATCGTACTGGAGTCACGTCGAAGGTATCGGCTATGGCATTGAACGGATGCATCGCTGCTTGGCGAGATGTCGTGTACCTTTGGCGAATTCTCGACTGATTGTTTTTATGAGACCTGGACGACACAGTCTCAGAAACCAGAAGTCTTTTTAGTATTGGTAGTCATTCGCCCGTTAGATAATTGGTTGACATTTTTATTTCTAACGGAGTCCACCAAGGGTGGAGCTCCAGCAATTCCCAATCTGCCAAGTGTGGGGCGAGTAGTGTGTTAACGCTTACTTCTTCCGTCGTGCTCACTGCCCAGACATCGTCACGACCTCTGCAAGTGAACGAGTAGTAGACGTTCGCTGTTAGGGTTATGAGCCCAAGATTGGAGTAAACTTCCAGAACTAACGTGAACGCTGACGATGTCGTGGACGCTGCCTTCGATGTCAGACTTACTTGGTACTCCGTCTCCGACCGCGTCGCGACGGATGATGGCTGTATCAACGCCTGCAGTGTCAGAAGCGGCTGGACTGGTAGGTCCGTTGGCTGGGGGTACTGGCGGGATTCCTGTCCTTCAGTCTCCACTGCCGCAGTCTGTTTCTGCGTTGAGCTCACCAACTTCAACGCTCATTTTGACTGGAACTCCGGTGGTGAATGCTCCAGCGAGGTTGCACGCTAATGGAGAACAACAGCAAAGGATACCATTGCCACCGCCTAACCTGGCGATGGATGTGAACAAAAACCCACCAAAAATGGCAGGAAGCTTTAACCTCTATCGTGCTCAAGTTATGGCCTATTTACACCGATTTAATGCTTGGGGTCTGATCGATGGATCCGTACAGCGTCCGACTGTAACTGGGGAGCTTCAACACCGCTACGATATGCTGGACTTCTTTGTGAAAGATACGTTGCTTCGTGGTGCTAAAAATTAAGACGCTGAGCGTATGTGTGATCTTCCAACTGGCAAGGAAATGTGGGAAGATCTGGAAGCACACCATACTAAGCGTGAGTTTTCTAATTACGTGTGGGTATTGAAGCAATTCTTCCACGCAACTTACACTCGTGAGCAGACGATGGATTCTTGGCTTCAGGAGATTCACGATACACGACGTGTGTTAGCTAACCTGGGTCGAGTTATCGATGATGATCTCACTGTGGACGTGATTCTCATGGCTTGAGAGCTCCAACTAACCACCCTTCTCAACAAACTTGTCGGTGCTGCTGTTACTTGGCTTTAATTCTCTTATTTTATAATTTACACAGCCATGAGTGCTGAGCGACGTATCTATAGGTAAGTACTGTTGACAAGGACAATAAGCTGGTGTCCAAATTCTCGTACACGGTTGAAAATCCTCTGAAAACGCTGTGCTTGGTTCGCTCCGGATCATATTTCGCAGTGAAAGTAGATGGATACATAGTACATAAGTATAATACACGTGATTACATGTAATTCATGCAAACGATTCTTATAAAAAGATTTTTTTTTATAGAATTCATAATACTAACAAGCAAAACCTCCGTATACAACGCAGCCACAACAGAAAGAGAAGACCCGTTACCAATCACCACATCATGTGAACTGCACGCAGGAGGGTTTGAGCCCTAACCGATCGCGCAGGAGGGTCAAGCCTCAACGACCAAGCCAGATTCCAGGACCCATTCTTCAAAGTCAAATAATTTGTTCGCTGTACAACACATAGGCTTTCTAAACGAATATAACACACAAGCAGTGTTGTATTTATTTATAGCACATATGCCTTATATGCGGGGTAAGACGGTAGGCTTCCAGTGCTTGAAAAAGTAAATTGGTACAAATTAAAACAGATTTGGTATCTAGATATTCCTCTTCCACAATTATTATTCTTGTTCATTGCCGATATGCACCCGTTTCTTTCTTGCAAACCAAAGGCTCTGTGCTCAAAAGCTTAGCATTTTGGTATTAAAAGTATATTTAACGCAAAAGGCCTCTAAATTACTACCTGAGAGCTCAATTTACTATTTTCGGTAGTAGTTGCTATTCTACAGAATTGTGTCTTTAGTTCGACAGCTTGAAATACTACTACTACAGGATTTAATACTACAATAGTAGCATCACAGCTTTCGACAAATTCGCAGTTGTAGTAAATTGATTGACAGGTTTTAAAAATCTTAGGCCATGGCAACTGGGCTCTTGTCGGTAGCAGCCACAGGGGTCTTGACCGCGCCGTAGGACGGTGACGTAGCCGTGTGGTTACTGCGGCTGAAGAGTGTCTCGATGTCCTCAAGTAGAATGCCCTTGGTTTTTGGGCAGTAGAAGTAGATGAACAGGCCGCATAGTAGTGTGAGTCCAGCGAACATGAAGAATACACCGCTGAAGTTCAGGTACGGGAAGAGCTTGACGACTTCCGTCATGGCGGCACCGATCCAGTTGGCTGCAGTAGCCACACGCACGTACGTTGAGTGGGAAAATCTCCGAGCAGTAGATCCAAGGTAGAGCGCCCCACGACACGGCATAGCTGAAGACGAAGAAAGCTGTACCTAAGCAAATAAACCATCCGCCGACCGAAGGGCAGCCCGAGTCGTCGACGTTGCCGTCGCAGATCGCCGTGAACAGAATAGCAGCGAACAGGTGGCCGATCACCATGCCTACAGCGCCGATCATGGCCATATAGCGGCGTCCGTACTTATCCAACCAAATCAAACCAGGTGTGGTACTCAAGCAGTTGACGCCGCTTAGAAGGAGCGAAGCGTAGAGACCGGCACCTGTGATGTCCTTGAAAATAAGCGACCCGTACGTCATAATGGGGTTGATACCAGTCGCCTGTTGGCCGAGCTGTAGCGCCATGGCGATGAACACACGTCGTCGCACCGTGGTTTCCCACAGTCCAGCCATGTCTTTGTTCCCAGTCTCTTCTTGGTTAATTTTGGTCACCGATCGCTTCGAGCTCATGGCGCACGTCGTCCGTTTGTCGTAGCCGCTTAAGAATCCGCCTCAGCCTCTTCCCTGCCCTTCTGCTGATACGTCCAACGAGGACTCTCGGGCACGCAGAAGATGCCGCACATGACGATCACCGGAGGGATCATCGATACGGCGTTACTAATACGCCAGCCGTTGCTGTCGTCCATGACGAGGATGTTGATAAGGTTAGCGAGCCACTGACCGAATGTGACGGGCAGCACCATCAAACCGGACAGACGCGCGCGCAGCTCCTTCGGGGCCATCTCAGATCCGAACAGTGGGAGTGAGAACGATGAGTTGCCGACGCCGAAGCCCTGTACGATACGCGCAATGTACATGAGCGTGTGGTCCTGTGCGGGGTTTAGACAAACCCACGTCGTCCCGATGCAGAACAGGACGCCGGCGGAGAAAATCGTAGCTCGACGACCGTAACTGTCCGCGACGTAGCCGCCAATCAGAGCACCAACCAGACAACCAAGGTTGTAGACCATGTTGTACCACACGGTGAAGCTCGTCCACTGTCCCGGGATGTCCGAAGACGACCGGGTGCAGTCATCGTAGGTGAAGTTGTGCCACCCGACGCAGTAGTCGTTCAGGAACGAATCCATAATCAACACGCCGGACGTCACACCCTGGTCGTAGCCGAAGAAAAACCCACCGAGCGAAGCGAACGCGCACACGATGATGGCGTAGCGCGTACTGCCCGTCGTCGGGGTGTCCGCGTCGTGGAAGCTGTGGACGCTCACGCTGGGCGCCATGTGGGACCAGAGCTTGGTTACGTGGCACTGAGTCGTCAAGATGTCCGAGAGGAGATGCTCCTTGTCCGGAAGCAAATTCAGGAATGATCGTACGTGCGCAGGAATGAATCGAGGCGTCCACGCTCGGCGCGTTTCTCCATCGTCGGCTCGGGACCTTCAGAACCAGGCGCATAGTCTTGCCTCTGCTTCAGGATGGCCTGTCAAGCGTGACCGGGCCCGTCTCTGAGTGTCGTCTGCGAGACAAAAACTGCAATCCTGCATTTGAGACGGTGACAACTTCAGAAAGCGGACCTTGTTGTCTTGGAAGCTGTAGCGGAATGCATGCGGAGATCCCGACGTTGTGCACTATCCTGTTGAACAACATGTCGTACATGTGCCGGGCTTCTTTCATTCAGACTCTAGGAACGTCACTAAACAATTGTCATCGGCAGAAAAGGTTTAAGTTTACATGTAGTAAACATTCGCCGATGGGTTTGTTAAGGCACTTCACGATGCGGCTTAGTGGTAATCGACCCTTTTAAAGTTCACTGGTCGCGCAGCTCTCATCAGTCGCCTCCTATCAGTGGTCAAACTGTGGGCAGCAACGTTTTTTTAAATAACGAGGTTCATTTTTTTCGAAGTCGACGTGTAATCTGTCTGGATGTCGGCAACGCCCGCAAGACGCCGTAGATCTTAAAGTTAGATTACCGGAACTACTGCTGTCATGATTGTACCGAGTTCGTAGCATGCACGAACGCTCAGCGGGACGATCTCCGAGCAGTAGATGGTTCCAATGAGACGGAATAACAAAATCACCGTGTGTTCTTAAAACGGGGTAAGACACAGCCAGCAAGTGCCAACGCAGAAGGTGATAGCCGAGAATATCGTAGCACGACGGCCGAATCGATCAGCAACGTAGCCGCTGGTCAAGGCATTAACCAAACAACCGAGGTGGTTCACTGCACTGTAGGTAGTGAAGAATACCGGTCCGTCATCGAGTTTTTGTTTTCATACTTACCATAGATCTCGGATGGCGAGAAAAAAGTTGTAATTTGATCAGAAGCCATCCCGTCATCGTCTGCATGTTCGCACCACCTGGCGGTTTCTTCTTTGGTTACGACCGAGGCGCTCGTCGTAGGATGGCATAACCTCACGTATGAGGACTTTTCGCTGTAAGCCTACAAGGACAACAAGCTTCGCAAACGATGGTGAGTAAAAGGCGAAATCTCGTCGCGATCCTTGTGCACAATCAGACCGATAGACATACTACTACCAGGTAGCATTTTGTGAAAAAGAAATAGAAATGATTAACCCCTCGACTCCCAGGAATGAGGGCACCGGACGGCTTATTGTACGTCGTATCTTACGACTTAGTGCTAGAGCTGAATAACTGTATGGGGCAAAGAAAGCCCTAGGGGATGGGGTATAAGTTGTCAACAGGTCCTTCGTGCAATGACGTAACTTATACAACTTAGTTTGCATTATTCAGCTATGTATGTCGTAACTTACCACGAGCCAGCACTGACTAGAAAAGAAAGTCCGATCATTGGCCTGCATTTGCAAACACGAAACGTAGAAAACACATTGATCCAAGGTTCTGTGCATTACGAGCAAAGGACTCATCAAGTTCGCACTCGTCTTTGCTACGCTACTCAGCCTCATCATCGGCTTCGTCACCTCGCAGCTGGATCTCTCGGCGAGTCTTCTGCCGTTTTCCTGCTTTTTGTCTGGGTCGCCGCAGCACAATCCGTTTCCCCAAGTTCGACGGTATGCTCTGGCCGGCATCAAAATCGTCGTGCCAGATTTCGAAGCACGTCTTCGCCACCCCTTTGTATTCTCGCCGGATCTTGTTGCAGAGCCAACACTTGGCATCATCGATCGAACAGCGATCACAATAGAAGGTTGTCGCGTAAGATTTCTTCGTGCGGTCGATTCTCAACAACGCGCACACCTCGCAGGAGCGCTGGCGACGCTTCTGCACATTGGAGACCGTCACCCAGTCCTCACACTGCTCCAAGACATGTGTAAGCCGCGGGGTACGCTTACGTTTCTGCGCTGAAGGTGGTGGCGTTGCGACTACACCGGTGAAGTCTTCTGCCTTCAGTTGAAGGAGCTGGTTTTGGAGGACGCCGTACCACTCGCGACGCTTCATAGCGGGTATACCAGCTATCTATGCAGCCTCGGTGTGATAGATGTAGGCATTGACTAACGCGAGATCGACGAAGCCTAAGAATAGGCTTTTATAATATTTCTTGAGCTTAGTAGATGTTTGGAGCGAGTAGGCTTGGAGGCGGAGCTGATCATGCACATCAACTCCACCCATCCAACCTTGGTAGTCGTTTACGGCGGCTGGGCATGGCACCGTAATTTCCCCAACCTGCTTCACCTTCCGCTCAATCGTTGACGGCGCCATCGTTGCGCCTGTACACAGGTAGTGGACCGGCTTGCGGTCCCACCAGTGGAAAGCAATCATGGATGGTATTGCAACCGAACGTGAAAAGGTAAACGTGCCGCGTGGGATGTTCGCCGGGCGCGTTGCTCTCTTTACTTGGAGGTTCTTGTCCAGCCCGAGACGGTTGACCATGATAGTACCAATAACGTAAACGTACATCTTCAGCAGCTCGATTGCAAGGAGAATAGAAGAGTAGTATCTGTCTACAACAACCGCGCACCACCGTTGTCGCTTGTTTTCTGCAAGTACAATCTTCAGGTTCCTGACCACAGCAGCTGCACCTGTCTTGTGGTCAAATGAAGTGCTGCCGTCAGCCTCTGAAGTGCGCTTGCCTGCATACATTTCGAATCTGATAAGATACGATATAGACGTCGGTCAGAATGGTTGATGGCGTATCTTACGACATTCAGATGCTTACCTGTGACAATAGGCTGTCCTCGAGTCGCACGTCATAAACATCTTAGACCCGTATCGGTGTGGTTTATCAGGCATAAACATTCTCGTCGTGTTCCGCTTAGACGTGGCTGGTAATACCCCCTCATCAAAAGAAAAAACACCAGGCAGCGACCAGCCCTCCAGGAAACGCTGCTGAAGCTTGGCAATTACCGGTCGCAGTTTCCACAGCTTGTCCCTGTTCCGTTCGCTCTGGTTGTCGACGAAGTGGAGATCTCTCAGGATATCCTGGCAGCGGTTGCGGCTCATGAAGCGTCCGAAGCTGCCAGCAGGAACGGCGCCATCTTCGACCATCGACCAGTGCGCTGCAAAGCTCTTCTGCGGGCAGAGCATGCGCGCAACGAGCAAACCGAGGGCGTGTAGGATCTCGTGAGCCTGGTACGCTGGCTTAGTTCTCAGACGGCGCCGTATATTCTTCAGCGTTTCTTGGCGGCGGTCGGGGTGCTTGACTTGTCGAGCATGAATTGCTTCAGCTCGTCTGTCTACTTGCTGAAATGCGTAAATGTTCGTTTCTTGGTTGATATTCACCCACATGGACTTGAACATAAAATAGAAGAAGGTAAGAGGTGGCGAGTGTGTGACATTGCGCAGCTCTCTCGTGGGCAGAGCAAGCTCCGCACCAAGTCCTGGATACGCTTCCACATTTGACTCGAAAGAAGACGACACAGACGTCCACTTCATTGCTCGCAAGGCATCCTCGCGCTGGTGCAGACTGCGTCGATCAGGTGCTTCAGTGTCCAACTGAAGTGAAGCGATGAAAGCCTCATCCATCTCCACGGCGTCGCCATCGGAGATGCCATCATCGCTACAGTCGTCGTCTTCACGGTCTGGACCTTCATCGTCTTCTGCGTAGGCAACACCGTCGCTCTCATCCGAGCTGAAGCTTTCGTACGTGCTTGTGTTTTCATTCTCAGGTACGAAGTTGATATCCTTTTCTTCTTTGGGAGCTTGACGCTGGGGCTTCCGTCTTTGTTCATCGGCAATAGACTTGTCCTCTTCTTCGGCACCGCTCTCAGCTCCAGACGCGCCCGACAGCAATTGCAAACGAGCGGCAGCTTCTTCAAGTTGCGAGGCGTCCAGTAATAGGCCTTCAGGTGGCAAATCAAATGCCCGAGTGACTGCCGACTGTGACAGATCTGCCTCCGACTCGCTAGACGTGCCGAACAAATCTCTCATGGTACGTTGCGATATCTCGATACTGGTGTCAATCTGCGAGGCGGTAACGCTTTTATCAGAGGTTCTGTCATCCAGGGTATCCGCATCGTTGTCACTGTCACCTTCGACCAGAAGTCCAGACTCCAGAGCATATTCCACTACGGCGTCTTCTCCAATCAGCACCTTGGTACCATCAGGACTTGAATAACCCCACTCGGTCTGCAATCCACTGGGCTTCTTCGCTGTCCACCCAGCAGCACGAAGCTGGCGCCAGAAGTGACCAAAGTCGATATCACGCGCGGTGGCGGCGGCTGTAGCTGCTGCCGCGACTGTAGCTGCGGCCTTCCCTCGACGACTGGAACGAATGCGCGCCGTTCGGCGAAAGCTGGAATGAGCGGTTGACAAGCCACCGATTCAGATCAAAAAACTGATCCTCGTCCCCTACTTTTCCCGCGCACCCCGTTTCTGGGTTTTCATATAATACCTCCAGGACCTTATTTTTTCAAAATGACTTGATTAAAGTATTGGAAAAATAATTCTGAGCCAAATTCTGTTGTAATGCCTTTTACGTCGTAAGATACGACGTAAATTTTTTAATATGTCGTATCTTACGACGTTGGGAGTCGAGGGGTTAAAGAATCTAAAATCACGGACAGGGGCTCCTTCGCAGCTTACAGAGGAGGCCAGAGGTCTCGAATGGATGACACCGCGAGAGGTATTTAGTGTTGAACAGGATCCCCCCAGCCATCCCTGCTACCTGTCACAGGTTTCGAAGCTAAACTGACGCTAGTCGCCGGTGTCGGGTTGGGCAAGATAGGCTTTGGCGTCGTTGTCACCAATGCAGCCAGTGTCGGGCACGGTGTGGTAGGCTTCAGCGTGGTTGTCACACTAGCCGCTGGTGTCGAATTGGGCGATGGTGTCTTCGGAGTCGTTGTCACGCTCGATGCCGGCGTCGGGTTCGGCGTGGTCGGCATTGCAGTCGTTGTCACCGATGCAGCCGGCGTCGGGTTGGGCGTGGTAGGTCTCGGCGTTGTAGTCACACTAGCCGCCGGCGTCGGGTTGGGCGATGGTGTCTTCGGAGTCATTGTCACGCTCGATGCCGGCGTCGGGTTCGGCGTGGTCGGCATTGGGGTCGTTGTCGCCGATGTAGCTGGAGTCGGGATGAGCGCGGTTGGATTCGGCGTTGTAGTGACACTAGCCACCGGTGTCGGGTTGGGCGATGGTGTCTTCGGAGTCATTGTCACGCTAGATGCCGGCGTCGGGTTGGGCGTGGTAGGTCTCAGCGTTGTAGTCACACTAGCCGCCGGTGTCGGGTTGGGCGATGGTGTCTTCGGAGTCATTGTCACGCTCGATGCCGGCGTCGGGTTGGGCGTGGTAGGTCTCAGCGTTGTAGACACACTAGCCGCCGGCGTCGGGTTGGGCGATGGTGTCTTCGGAGTCATTGTCACGCTCGATGCCGGCGTCGGGTTCTTGTTTAGATTTATGATGTGGTCCAGATAGGCCACGTGCTCGGAGCCTCGGCGCGCTCCATCTTGCGCTGGAATCAGCTTTTTAAAAGGCATGGCATGGTGACAGGCACGAAGCGGAGCAAGCGAACCTCCCGGTGGCCGGCAGCTGTGTGCTCGTTCGTTTTAAAGTACGTCCAGGACCACCCATGCTTTTATTTGGAGGAACTACAAGACACGCTTCGCTACAAGTTTGGGGATATTAAGTTGTCGCCAGCAACAATTTGCAGAGCTCTTCGGTTCGATTTAGGGCTGTCAAGAAAGGTTTTAACTAAACGAGCACCGCGAAGCTAAGGCCGACCAAGTGCAAGATTACATTGACAAGCTAACT
>NW_003303758.1:736612-737870 GCF_000142945.1 Phytophthora infestans T30-4 | reverse complement strand
GTCGGGTTGGGCGATGGTGTCTTCGGAGTCATTGTCACGCTAGATGCCGGCGTCGGGTTGGGCGTGGTAGGTCTCAGCGTTGTAGTCACACTAGACGCCGGTGTCGGGTTGGGCGATGGTGTCTTCGGAGTCATTGTCACGCTCGATGCCGGCGTCGGGTTGGGCGTGGTAGGTCTCAGCGTTGTAGACACACTAGCCGCCGGCGTCGGGTTGGGCGATGGTGTCTTCGGAGTCATTGTCACGCTCGATGCCGGCGTCGGGTTCGGCGTGGTCAGCATTGGGGTCGTTGTCGCCGATGTAGCTGGAGTCGGGATGAGCGCGGTTGGATTCGGCGTTGTAGTGACACTAGCCACCGGTGTCGGGTTGGGCGAGTGCGGTTTCGGAGTCGTTGTCACGCTAGATGCCGGTGTCGGGTTGGGCGCGGTAGGTTTCGGAGTCGTTGTCACGCTAGATGCCGGCGTCGGGTTCGGCGTGGTCGGCATTGACGTCGTTGTCACCGATGCAGCCGGCGTCGGGTTGGGCGTGATAGGTCTCTGCGTTGTAGATACACTAGCCTCCGGCGTCGGGTTGGGCGATGGTGTCTTCGGAGTCATTGTCACGCTCGATGCCGGCGTCGGGTTCGGCGTGGTCGGCATTGGGGTCGTTGTCGCCGATGTAGCTGGAGTCGGGATGAGCGCGGTTGGATTCGGCGTTGTAGTGACACTAGCCACCGGTGTCGGGTTGGGCGAGTGCGGTTTCGGAGTCGTTGTCACGCTAGATGCCGGTGTCGGGTTGGGCGCGGTAGGTTTCGGAGTCGTTGTCAAGCTAGATGCCGGCGTCGGGTTCGGCGTGGTCAGCAATGGTGTCGTTGTCACCGATACAGCCGGTGTCGGGCTGGGCGTGGTAGGTTTCGGAGTCGTTGTCAAGCTAGATGCCGGCGTCGGGTTCGGCGTGGTCAGCAATGGTGTCGTTGTCACCGATACAGCCGGTGTCGGGCTGGGCGTGGTAGGTTTCGGCGTTGAAGCCACCCTACCCACCGGTGTCGGGTTGGGCGAGTGAGATTTCTGAGTATCATCACGATAGATGAAATAGTAGCTGTCCCTGTGGTCCACATTGCACTCGTTGTCACATTCATAAATAGTGTCCGGGTGAAAGTGAAAGACATTGAAGAGGTTGTGGGCTATTTAAAGCGACAATTAAAACCCACAAAAGCTAACACAAAATCATACCCAATGGTACAGACCAACTTCTTTTTACAAAATTTTAAATATAATAATAA
>NW_003303758.1:734733-735517 GCF_000142945.1 Phytophthora infestans T30-4 | reverse complement strand
TTCGAGTCGTTGTCACGCTAGATGCCGGCGTCGGGTTCGGCGTGGTCGGCATTGCAGTCGCTGTCACCGATGCTGCCGGCGTCGGATTGGGCTGGATAGGTCTCTGCGTTGGAGATAGGCTCCGGACGAGGGTTGACCGGAACGTGTCTCCGCAGTTTCTGTCCGCTAATTCCGTCACCGTCACTCAGACGGCTGTCGGACCGGGCTCTGCCGGTCAATGATACCGTAGCACGGGATTCTCTCGTGGGTACCCGACGATGCATCACGAGACGGTTTGTGGCGATGGAGATCAGTCGCTTCCGGCAAAATGCTACGCGCCCGGCACCAACCTGTCCGAACATCTACCTGATGCGTATACAAAAGCTCAAGCTGTCGCCCGTCTACTGGTCAACGGCACGTACCTGTGCACCGGCTGGCTTGGTGGCAGTGAAGGACACTTGTTCACGAACCACCACTGCTTTGAGCAAGAAAACTGGGTGCTCACGACCGACATTAAGTTCGCTGCTGAGAGCTCGTCGTGTAGTGAACAGTGTGAGACACAGCTCGGCTGTCCCGGAATGCTCGTAGCCACGGCATCGACCCTTATCGCCGACAGTGACGACATCGACTACTCGGTCGTGCAGTTACCGGACTGCGTCGACCTCTCTCCGTACGGATATCTACAAATGCGTGAGTCTGGTCCGGGTAGTGGACGAGTCAATCTACCGTGCCGGAAGCATCCGGACGGGTACGCGAAGCGCATCGTGAGCACTGTCGACCGTGGAGACAGCACGACAGTGCTAAG
>NW_003303758.1:670246-734265 GCF_000142945.1 Phytophthora infestans T30-4 | reverse complement strand
CTAGCTGGAGTCGGGATGAGCGCGGTTGGATTCGGCGTTGTAGTGACACTAGCCACCGGTGTCGGGTTGGGCGAGTGCGGTTTCGGAGTCGTTGTCACGCTAGATGCCGGTGTCGGGTTGGGCGCGGTAGGTTTCGGAGTCGTTGTCAAGCTAGATGCCGGCGTCGGGTTGGGTGAGTGCGGTTTCGGAGTCGTTGTCACCGATACAGCCGGTGTCCGGCTGGGCGTGGTAGGTTTCGGCGTTGAAGTCACCCTAGCCACCGGCGTCGGGTTGGGCGATGGTGTCTTCCGAGTCGTTGTCACGCTCGATGCCGGCGTCGGGTTCGGCGTGGTCGGCATTGAAGTCGTTGTCACCGATGCAGCCGGCGTCGGGTTGGGCGTGGTAGGCCTCGGCGTTGTAGTCACACTAGCCGCCGGCGTCGGGTTGGGCGATGGTGTCTTCGGAGTCATTGTCACGCTCGATGCCGGCGTCGGGTTCGGCGTGGTAGGTTTCGGCGTTGAAGTCACCCTAGCCACCGGCGTCGGGTTAGGCGATGGTGTCCTCCGAGTCGTTGTCACGCTCGATGCCGGCGTCGGGTTGGGCGATGGTGTCTTCGGAGTCATTGTCACGCTCGATGCCGGCGTCGGGTTGGGCGTGGTAGGTCTCAGCGTTGTAGACACACTAGCCGCCGGCGTCGGGTTGGGCGATGGTGTCTTCAAAGTCGTTGTCACGCTCGATGCCGGCGTCGGGTTCGGCATGGTCGGCATTGCAGTCGTTGTCACCGATGCAGCCGGTGTCGGGTTGGGCGTGGTAGGTCTCGGCGTTGTAGTCACACTAGCCGCCGGCGTCGGGTTGGGCGATGGTGTCTTCGGAGTCATTGTCACGCTCGATGCCGGCGTCGGGTTCGGCGTGGTCGGCATTGGGGTCGTTGTCGCCAATGTAGCTGGAGTCGGGATGAGCGCGGTTGGATTCGGCGTTGTAGTGACACTAGCCACCGGTGTCGGGTTGGGCGAGTGCGGTTTCGGAGTCGTTGTCACGCTAGATGCCGGTGTCGGGTTGGGCGCGGTAGGTTTCGGAGTCGTTGTCAAGCTAGATGCCGGCGTCGGGATCGGCGTGGTCGGGCAATGGTGTCGTTGTCACCGATACAGCCGGTGTCCGGCTGGGCGTGGTAGGTTTCGGCGTTGAAGTCACCCTAGCCACCGGTGTCGGGTTGGGCGAGTGCGGTTTCGGAGTCGTTGTCACTCTAGATGCCGGCGTCGGGTTCGGCGTGGTCGGCATTGAAGTCGTTGTCACCGAAGTAGCCGGTGTCGGGTTGGGCGTGGTCGGCATTGCAGTCGTTGTCACGCTAGATGCAGCCGGTGTCGGGTTGGGCGAGTGCGGTTTCGGAGTCGTTGTCACGCTAGATGCCGGCGTCGGGTTCGGCGTGGTCGGCATTGAAGTCGTTGTCACCGAAGTAGCCGGCGTCGGGTTAGGCGTGGTAGGTCTCGGCGTTGCAGTCACACTAGCCGCCGGCGTCGGGTTGGGCAAGATCGGCTTTGGCGTCGTTGTCACCGATGCAGCCGGCGTCGGGTTGGGCGTGGTAGGTCTCGGCGTTGTAGTCACACTAGCCGCCGGTGTCGAGTTGGGCGTACATTCGGGTTCGATCCCAACCGCAGCCTTGAGCTTTCCCACGATTAAGTCATTATCCACAGTATTCGCTGCCGTAGTCGAAGTAGGCGAAGCTGCAGAAGCTGAACCAAAATCGATCAGTTCTCTTCTTGCCGTCTTCACTGTAGTCGATGCAGATGTAGTATTTGTACTGGTAACTGTTGTCGTATTTGAGGAGTTTGTCGACGTAGTTGGAGTCGTCGCAGAATCAGATAAAGCCCATTCAGTAGATTTTGACGATGTCACCACGGAGGCAGACGTGAGTGCAGCCGTGCTTTTGGACGTTACAGTTGAAGTTGACGTCGTGTCAGGGATTGGAGACGGTATGTTCTTAGCGTCTGCAATCGACACTGTTGCTGTCCCTAAAGGCGAGAGCGTGGGCGAGTTGGACGTCGTGGTGATCGAACTGTTCGAAGTCGTGACTGTCAGCGTACTGTTCGACGTCGTCGTCGTCACGTTGGTCATATTCGATCCGTGACATGGCATATTATGATTCTGCCCAGGAGCCGTGGCGTTCTTGGGCATTTGAGCAGCACACGGCGTCTGGGCGTACTTCGGCTGACTGCTTCCCACCGTTGCCACGAGGTTCTTGATTGTGATATTCTTCGACGCCAAGTCCGCCAGTACAGTACGCACGTCGATCGCCGTGTTCGCACACCCGCCACAATGGTGGATCCCAACCACCAAATTATCCTTCGAAGCTATCAACGGTGAGCCGGACGAGCCGCCTTTAGTATCTGCGTTGTGTCGGACCTGTTCGGTCCCACAGTTTCCGTCCTTGCCGACACTTAGCACTGTCGTGCTGTCTCCACGGTCGACAGTGCTCACGATGCGCTTCGCGTACCCGTCCGGATGCTGCGGCACGTAGATTGACTCGTCCACTACCGGACCAGACTCACGCATTTGTAGATATCCGTACGGAGAGAGGTCGACGCAGTCCGGTAACTGCACGACCGAGTAGTCGATGTCGTCACTGTCGGCGATAAGGGTCGATGCCGTGGCTACGAGCGTTCCGGGACAGCCGAGCTGTGTCTCACACTGTTCACTACACGACGAGCTCTCAGCAGCGAACTCAATGTCGGTCGTGAGCACCCAGTTTTCTTGCTCAAAGCAGTGGTGGTTCGTGAACAAGTGTCCTTCACTGCCACCAAGCCAGCCGGTGCACAGGTACGTGCCGTTGACCAGTAGACGGGCGACAGCTTGAGCTTTTGTATACGCATCAGGTAGATGTTCGGACAGGTTGGTGCCGGGCGCGTAGCATTTTGCCGGAAGCGACTGATCTCCATCGCCACAAACCGACTCGTGATGCATCGTCGGGTAACCACGAGAGAATCCCGTGATACGGTATCCCTGACCGGCAGAGGCCGGTCCGACAGACGTGTACGTGACGGTGACGGAATTACCCGGCACGAAACTGGCGATGAACGTTCCGGTCTGTTGTCGTCCCCGACCGGTATACGTGTGTGACACCGCGACATTCACGTCCGGGGAGCTGATGACCACCGAATCTCCTTCCGGCAGGTTAAAGCCGGCGAAATGGACGGCGATATAAGACGCGAACTCGTACGAGATGAGATCTTTGTGAGAAGTTCCGGCCATCACGTTGACGTCCAGAAGTTCTGTCGTACCGACAATAGCGATGCCGGTGTCAGTGTACTCGATCCCCGAGGCAGCTTGCAGTCCTACAACGAGATTGAAAAACGAGAAAAGTGTCTTGAGCAGCGTCATCGTTGTTAAAGAATGCACCAACGCAGTAAATTGTTAAGTGACGAGAACGAGCGCATTGTCATCTTCTTCAAACGCTGGTGCGAACAAAGGTGGCGAACTCAAGTCATTGACTGGATTGCTCTGCTTCGAATTCGGCACCTTCGGTGGTGACCGAATGGCACGGAGATCGAGCTTAAATCGTCCGATCGGAGGGTCGGCGAGAAGGCACTTGGCCAACGGTCGTTCTATTTCCCTCTCGTGATCGCAGGACTCACACCATGCAGCGTGGCGACGCGGGGACGGCCACCGGCACCGGCTACGAGCCTCGTAGTGCCGCATCCAATACTACTGGACGTCCAGACTTGCGGTGGGGTCGTCTGACCTTCGCCCAGCTGAGAGACGAGGAATTCCTGGCCAAACAACTGAGACGCATCGAAATTACGCAAGGCGCCCGTCGAACAGGTCGTTCAGCACATAATGAGACGGTGCTCTTAGTGCCGGACAGGACCATTCGTCAATGGTTGCTTGCGGCACAGACGAAAGCGGCCCGAGGGGTGTCGGAAGACGACGAACTCGACGCGAAAGAGGACACGACGACGGATGCAGCCACCGACAATGAAGACCGGAATGAACGGGAGCTCACGAACGCGCTGTGTGTGCTCGGACGCCTCCGGCAGCCAGAACTGGCCGCCGTCATGGTAGCCGACCTAAAACAGGCACTGCGTTGGGTCTGCACGTTCCCGAATCCAATCTACCAGCTAATCGCCTTACGTCGTCAATTAATGAAGAGCATGCACGAGGCGGTAGCTGCTCAGCATCGACACTGGATAGCAGCAGTTCAAGTGAATATATCCATCGTGAAAAGCTTGGAGAACACTGTACTACCGTCGGCTTCTATAGAAGACCCGGTCGGCCTTTTTGGACCAACCAAACCTAAGGACAAAGTGACGAGGGAAGCAACACTAGGCATCCAAGTGCTCGTGTGTTTACTGAACGACTTACATGATGCTACAGTGACTCAAAGACGCGAGTTTCTTGAAGATCTACTGCCATTTCTACGCTCCATGGGCTTTCTAGCTCTCTGTTCAAGACGACATAGTGGTACCGTTCGGGGCTCATCACGCAGTATGGCTACATGTTCACCGGAAGCTGAGATCTCGGAGTTTACGGACAAGATCCAGCGTTTCTTGCTGGATATGTGTCCACGCTCCTATACACTCCCTACGACGTCCCCCAAACTACCGGCTATCTCGTCTGGAAACACGGAACAGGATGTAATGGACCGTACTAACGCAGTGAATGGCTTGATCCACCTTGCCGCAGCCACAGGCTCAATTAGAGACTTCTTAGTGGTCCTTAAAGTGCTTCTCGGTGTTAACAACAACGCGTCCGAGTCGATGAAAGATCTACGACTTTCGTCACGTTCGCTACTCACGTCCTCCGTCCCGTCACTCAGAACTGTGCGCAGTGAGGAGCTCCTCCCTAATTCCAAACGAGAAGACGATTTGACGCAGATACACTTTAAACCTGGAGCGTCTTGTCCGTATTCCAATAAACCACAAACGGAAATCTTGGGAGATAGCACGACGCAGGAAACGTTTAAGAAAAAAACATTGAAAGGGGTCAAAACGAGTGCTCATACTGTGAGTCTCGCAATGCATCATCGACTGCTGTACAGTAGTCCTCGTGAATATACAGAGGACAAAGGAAGAGCTCAAGGACGCGTTGGTGATGAACGCAAGTCTGTCGCTGGATATGACCAAGATGAGGGACTCGACTAAGAGTGACACGCCAGTCCTTACCGCGAGGTGTCCGAGATTTCGAACGCTCAACGTCCAGTGCGTACTTGAAGAGTTGGACCGTGTCAAAGCTTCTGTACCGACACGAGGGAAACCACCGAACGCGTTTGTGTCGAATGATACGACGATATTCCACGAAGACGAGGGCGAACGAGAAGTCTGGAGCTGTGGACAGAATTCGTACGGAGAACTCGGACATGGAGACACGGCGTCACGGAAATCTTTCGAGCGGATCCAGGCACTTCAACAGAAGGAAATTATTCAGATCGGCGCTGGGAACGAACACACGGTCGTGTTGACTGCAGACGGCAAAGTTTTCACGTGCGGGTATAACGACAATGGCCAATGTGGACAAGGAGGGACCGCTCGAGTGAGTCATTTAAGCGAAATTCCAAAGATGGACAGTGGGAGTTCTCAAGCTCACGCGTACAATGGATGCGAACATACGATTCTAGTCAGTACGGATGGACGGGTAGCGACGTGTGGGTACAACTATCGTGGCCAATTGGGGCACGGCAACACGACAAGCGAAAGTGTTCCAAAGATTATTCGAAGTCTGGAGAATAAAATTGTACGACTGGTGTCGTGTAGCTATTACCATACTGTGCTGGCCTGTGAGGACGGAAATCTGCAGAATCTGTACACTTTTGGACGCAACGACTACGGCCAATTGGGTCACAATGACTCCATTGATCGTAAAATTCCTCAATTCGTCGAAGCTTTGAGTGACCAACAAATCGTTTCGGTCGCATGTGGACAATACCACACGATGGTGGTCACAGCTAGTGGTAAAGCCTTCGCTTTTGGGAAAAATGATTACGGTCAATTGGGTATTGACACTATGGAGAACCAACTCGCTCCTGTACAGGTACGAGGCGGCTTGGAACGCCAAGAATGTCTGGAGATTCGATGCGGGTATTACCATACGATAGCTCTCTGTAGTGGGGCGCATTTGTTCGCCTTTGGGCGGAATGACTACGGCCAACTGGGTCTGGGTCGCTCGAATGCGAGCTCGACGAGTAATCTCCAGCTTCAGCAGCAGAGATTCTCGAATGCGAGGTTAATTGACGAGTTAGAAGGGAAAGATATCGTCCGTATAGCATGTGGATGTTACCATACAATCGCTGTCTCGGATAACGGCGTTATGTACGTTTTCGGGCGGTACAGGGGATACGACTGAACGGGTGTACCCATTTCCTATTGACGATTTTGTGGGGAAGAGAGTCGCGTTGGTTGCTGCCGGTTTTTACCACACTGTAGTCCTTACGGGAGGGAAAGAGGACGACAAGAACGAGCAAGATTCGGGAAATGACAAGGAAGAGGTGAGTGCTTCAAGCGGGATCACACATTCGACCATCCTGTCTTCTGCGACCGTCCAGCTACTACTCGACCCGGAAATGCCTGGGTTTAATGACATGGAGACTGCTGTTGAAGTGCCAGCAATGGAGGATTCTCGAGATGAAGACAGAGGAAATTCGAGTTCCACGGACTCAACAGATGCCCTGTCAGTGGCTGTTGTGATACTCGCCCAACTCGATCGATTATGTCAGCCTTTTACCCCCAAAGCAGGAAGTTACCCCATGTTACAGCATCCGTCATTTAGTGCCATTGACACACTAACGAGGTCAAATTGTTCGTTCGATGCAAGCTTGACTTTCGACGGAACATTTGAGACGTTTGCAATTCATAATTGCAGCGCTACGTTTGAAAGTCTCGCGGTTTTATTGAAACATCTCAGTACGAAGAAGATGGAGACAAACGCTCAGCTAGCGGCGTGTTTCTCTTCTCCAAGACTTCAGATGTACATGATCCTGGCAACTCTGCGCATCCTCCAAGCGAATCTGTCGCAAATGTTACGATCCGGCCTGGCCAAGACAGTCATCTTAGTCTCTTCAGACGCCACGTCACGTAACACTGAGCTGGAGCGTATGCGCGTAGCAATTCTTCAAGTTCGTGACGTGTTACTATCGCTCGTTGACCTCAAAAGTCGACGGAATGTTTGTCACATTCTTGAAAATTCACCAAATGAAGGCGAACATGTCGGTAGAATTGCGGAAGACGCTGTGGCCACATTGATGCAGGGATTTGAGCTCTTCTTCCCGTGTCAATGTCTTCAGCGTCAGTTCTGTATGCACACGATGCACGAGCTCGCAAGAGACAACCCGGAACATTCGTGTGGCCTGCTTTGTCGACGTGATCTGTGGCTTATTGATAAGTTACCGAAGTCGAAATCGCTGCTACTTGAGCCGCTTTTAAGGAGACTAACGGAAGATTCGCTGATCGTCCGGTTTTTACCTTTGATATCTGCTGTTCCGCAAGAGAATGAAGACGTTAGAACGTCGATAATAACTGAAGTGTATCAAGTTCTTCTCGAACGTATCGCTGCCGATTTCTCAAGACGGTTAGGAGACGTAGTAGCTGACGTTAACCCACGACAAGAAGGCACGTTAAGAGCGTTCTTTAACACCCTCGCTGGCCTGCAGAAACATCTCTCTAGTTGGGCTGCAAGCACTCCGGAGTGGACTTTAAAAGAGGACCCAAAGGCACAACTCGTTGCTGGTATTGAAGAGCGTGTAGCTGCTGTGGTTGATCGAGTATTTCGTGTGGATGAACACGATTTGGATCGTGTTCCGCGGTCCTGGCGTTGCTTCATTGAGTTCGTAGTCGCGGCTTTAGGACAGTGCTGCGAAGTGCTAGGCCAGGTATGTTCCATGGAGACGATGCCTAGTCCAACGAATGGGTACGCAAGCTTCGAATGTGGGGATGAGTCCTTACGCGGGAAGGTATTGGAGACTATGGAACATTCGATTGTTGGCCAATTTTTACCACTACTAGTGGTAAGTTTGTTTGAGTTTAGTAACAATTCTCTGTTCGCGGCAACTTTGTTGCCGAGCTTGAAGAACTTACTGAGGCTGTTAGATGGGCTTAATCAGCAAGATAGCGACGCGCAACAAGCCGAGAAAGATTTTGTGGAAACGATGGGCTCTTCTTTACATTCTCGATCGTCAGAGAAAGAAAGTTACGGCACTGGTAACTTTCGACGTAAGAGCGAAAGTAAATTACTTACGGAGGGTCAAACGGCAAGAAAAGGAGTGTCAGCGTCCGATGCGATGACGATGCCGTGGCTCTACCGACTGGAAAAAGAGCTGGCTGTACTGACAGCTGAGATGGCAGTGACGCTAGTGAGTGGAGACCCGTATTTTACTTACCAGGGCGACCACGGTACCACGAAACTTTCAGCTCGTTGGCTAACGAGCTCGTTACTCAGAGGTGGCTTGAACGCCAACTACCTGACGCAAAACATCACACAAACGGACCCACAGAGTTCGCAACAGGGTCGAACGGTTAAACACACGCCGTTCCCAGTACTACCAGCACCTCTGGGACTTAATACTCCACCGTTCTCGTTAATACTCCCTCCAGCGTCGGAAAACGACGATATTACCCCAGACTGACAACAACCTACGGATATAAACTACGGAGAGATATTTCGACCTGCTTCCGCTCACAAATTCCTGATTTTGCTTCAACAAGGAACAAATTCCGAGACCCAAAACGAAGTGAAGTTGTGTGACTGGGTGCGAGATAGCTACGCGAAGAAAGACCCGTCATATCGAATGATCTTGCGACAGTCTCAACTCTCCAAGGCTTCGACGCACTCAGTAAATGACACGCAGATAGAGGCGGCGTGCTTCGCAGCACTGCTTCATCACAATATGCTCGGCACTCAGGCGTATCACTTCGCTTTGGATTTTAGAAATACGACGCAGAATCGCTCTCCCCCTCGAAGTTTCATGCGTTTGTGGCAGTTTGTAGCTCAGCTGCGACGACGTGTGGCCACTAAGAAGACGGAGATCAAGAATCTTCCCCCAAAAGACTCGGATTTAAGCGCTTTGGATCGCATTTCCGCTCTTCAACAAACGATTCTGGATCGATGTAACCTTCTGCTATTTCTAAATGTCCACGAAGAGCAAGAACACAGGAATCTTCAGCTAGATGCCGGCTACATCGCACCATATGATCCAGCGTTCCTCGTCTCTGCCAGTTCGACTTTTAGCGTCTCTTCTTCATCCGTTAAACGACATCTTCACGCTACATACACCGACGGGAAATCGCCCTTTCTGGTCGCGTTCCCAACGTCCAAATGGAGACGAATACGGACAATTGTTCACACGATTATTCGCTGGAAATCTGCTGCTACAGATCTCCAAACGAACCGACAAAATCATGTTTCTCAGGAAGTGCTGGCCTATATTTTGTCGGACGAGCGCGTGTCTTCTACGGACGCAATCCGAACGCTACTGGTCGATCCGTGTCGACGTGTTAGTTGCTCGATTCGAGGCCTTGAAACACTGTGGGAACTCCTCACTATGGTCTCGTTTGACTCGATCCAAACCGACGTTGTTTATCAGATCTCACAGGTTTTTGTGTTCCAATCGTCGACTCCACTGCTCGCATCCCACAACGCTGGGTACTTCTACTCGAGTCTAAAGAATGAAACCTTTTACGAGTTTATCGGACAGTTAACTGACATGATAACCGACAAGGCTGCAAAGCTGATAAACTCGGGAGACCCGGACGCTACCAGTTCGTTCTGGATCGTAATTATGCTGCTGAGTGTGTGGGGGATTCACTTCAATGAGGAGCAATTCGAATTTGTGAGTGACATTGGAATTCTCGGCGTTATTCAGGAAATGATGCAGCAGTTTTCGAATAAAAATTGTGACGCGAACGGAGGACCAAATCCTGCTCAATTCATCGTAAAAAGACAGCTCTCGCGACTAAAAGAGACGTTGTGGGTTCTGTTCAGGTATATCTGCGCTCACTTCGCAGTACAAAACGCATCAAGCGGAGATATCTACGTCCCCACGTTCCCTGTATTGTCGGGTGTATCACGGTTATTATATAGTGAAGCCATCTCGATCTCGAATCGATTTTTGCCTCTACAACTCGCTGTGGATAACGCGAAGCCGATCGAATCAAATCTCACAGTTCCTGTGGCGGTCCGTAGGAGTTTTGAGGTCATTACGTCGCCGCAACGATTCTCCGCTCAGAGTAAAGGAGTGACGTGCAGCTACGATGACATGATCTCTGCTTCCGAGACGACTACAGCTATGTCTCCGTTACTTAAACCGAATGAGTTTAGTGTCACGACGTGGCTTTTTGTTAACAGCCAGTCGGGTACACGAACGGATAATGATCTTTTTGACGTGTCTGATACCCCGCAAGACCGTCAATTGATATTTATTCGAGGTGCTGCACGTGAGATATCGCTGTACTTACTACTCCTACCTGAAAGCTCTGGTAATTGGCAACTAGAAGTGGGCATTCTCATGGATATAGACCGAGAAGGAGACGCTGGAGAGCTGCCTATTAAGGGCCGAATATGGGAGAGAATGATGTCGAAACAAGGCGTAGCAAGCGGGAAATGGGTCCACGTGGCGATAGTGTTAGAAGCCATGAAATTACGCCTCTATTTGAACGGTATTCTTGACTGTCAACGCTCGTTAGTAGCGCAAAGTACTGCTATATGGGCGGCTGGGAACGTGGATCTTCCGCTTCATTTCGGAAGATTCCCAATGACGCAAACTACGTCCTCCGTCTCTTCGGCTATTGGCTTTCTGTCACGCTCACTTGGGATCATGAAAGGCGTTCATTGGGACTCCGGAATGAATATTCCGGATCACAAATCAGGCGCGTTCCGGTGTTTCGACGGCTGGTTGAGCCACTTCCGCTTCCACAATCGCTCGTTGTCTCCCATCCACGTTCGCATCGTTTACGACGAGAAGAAAACTCCTTCTGGACTTTGTGAACGGGACGATGACCATTCGAAACTCGTGGAGTTGCACGCTTTACTCATCCTACTCAGCACTTCATCTGAAGGAATAATTCACTTCCGTTCCCAATTTTACGATTGGATGAAGCTCATTTGGGGTACGTTTCTCGGTACCAACTCAGCAGTGGTACAGTAGTCCGCGTTACGTGTCTTGTGTGCTCTACTACCTCTTCAACACCCCGTGGATGCTTCGAAAGTGCTGGTACAAGAGACGCCAGAGGCCCTTGGATTCTACACATTGGAGGATGTTTTCGTCCAGCAAGTGCTCCGAATGATCGGATTCTGCTTGAACAAATGTCCACAAAGGACTTTAGAAGCCAGCGAGGCTGCTGTGGTGCCATGGACACTGATGTTGGCTCGTGGAATTCATGGTAATCATTTTTCTCTTGAGGTTCGAGACGCCGAGCTACAACTCGATCTAGAAAATGATGTCGAGAGGCGGTACCAGTCGTCGAAGCGGCAGAGTCTGATGCTGGCGAATGAACTAAACCAGCTTCTACAGCGGCTTTTCAGAAATTCGAACGGTACGTGGCGCCAAAGTATTATTCGAGTGAGTTCGAATATTACCCGGAATTTTTCGAATTCTCGAGACGTCGAGCCTGAAATTTGTGGTATTCAGTTTGGAAAGCACGTACTTTGTCTCTCTACCGTCAAGTGTGTGGAATCTGTAGGCTGCTTGTACTTCATTAGTGGAGGCTTCGAGTTTTTAAGACCAGGGATCACTGTAGAAGTGCGAGGATCGAGAGATATCGCCCAGGTTCTGTCGCTCGAGTATCATGCATCCAACTCAGCTCAAAATTTCCCCGACACCCCGTCCGATACAAGATACCCGCCACAAATTGACACCCTAGCTCACATCCGGATGGATAATAACCCCAACATTCTCAAACGTACCGACGGACTACAGAATCGCAACGAAAAATCCTGGTTCGAGAAAGTTTTTGGCTCGAATGTCGATTTTCCAGATACTAGTTCACTTTACTCGAAGTTGAATATTGACGAGCTAATGCCGGTTATAATATCCAATGCGAATGACGGCGCGTATTCGAATATAATCTACGACGTCGCGTGGGATAAATGTGACCATAAAGCAGCTAACGGATTGGTGGAAAAGGCAGCAGAGGTGATTCCTGCTGTCTACCTCGAATCTGACGGGGATTTGATCTCCTTGAATATTGGATGCTCGTTACTGAAGATTCTAGTACAAATTGCTGGAACGGACTCTGGAGTTGACGAATTACTAGCTAAGCCAGCGTTGATTGAAACAATTACAGAGATAGCATCCCGTCCGGATAGCAATCCGAAGCATGACACACTTTACAGCGTGGAGAAACGAGTGAGTTCTTTACGTCGAGAAGTGTACACTGCGCTGGTTGATCTCGGGGAGGAAGGAGAGGCGGAATTGGCGAGTGCATTCGACGGTAAACGCGAGGTTTCATCCGCTCAAAGTGCCTCTTTTAATGACGAGATGACGACAGGGCGTCGAAGCTTTTTACTAACGCCGACCGAAGTAATGCGTTTAAATGACGGTAATTTATCGGATGGAGACGAACCGGTAAATGAGAACTGGGATCCCACTCAAGGTGACGAGCAAGACGACGACGAAGACGACGAGGAAGACGAGAGTTTAGACGATGGAGACAATGACGACGACGAAGACGACGCTGAAGAAAATAGAGCGGAGTTCGTGGAGGAGCTGATGCTGATGGGATTTCCGGAAGATTGGTGCGTGCTGGCGTTAAAGCAAACCGAGAACGATATCGTCAATGCGTCGGCTTGGATTGTGGACAATCTGGAATATCTGAGTAAGTTACAGTCCACATTGGATAAAGAACGCGATAAGGGACGAGATTCTCCTCATTTCGACGAAGAAGAGGACGACGTCGTGAATACTGACGATATACCGAGCGGTAGTACGCACGTTCCGTCATTAAGTGCGACTGTTAACACGACAAAGGACGCCGAGAACGATATGGATGTCCCTCATTTAAATGACAAAGAAATGGGGAGAAAATTGTTTGCGGAAATGTATTTTCCTTTCAGGCTTCCTGTCGAATACCAAGTCGCGTTTTATGAAATCATGGCGAGCTGACGCCATAGAAACGAAAGTGAAGAGAGAATTGAACCAACTTGACCTTCAAGATCTTGTCCGCCAGCTGCGAGAATTCGAGAACACGTTGTCAATCCTGTATGCTCGTCAGATTATGGCCACAGTGTTACATCAGACAAGGTCAGTACCGGTTTTGATACCGTTTAAACAGTGGTTCAAGCTGCTGGATTACGTGGGGATCAATTCGCAATTATTGTGCGAAATTCGTCGACACAGTTGCAAAAATTATCTATTGATGAAGTATTTTCAAAGTCGATTCGATATTTGATCCAGCACGACGCATCTTTCGTTGCGTCAGCGTTCGAATTCTGCCTTGAAGAACTGGAAACAGCAGCAGCTGGTAAAGCGTACGAAGCTGTTTTATGGACGCAACGGGAGCTCCATCGTCCAGATCAAATTGTGCTGGAAGAGCCAGGAATTGAACTTGTTATTTGGCTGCTAGACGCGCTACTAGCAGCTTCTACACACTCGTCATTGTGTCTTTCTGTTGATGCTGCGAAGATTATTTTACGCCGTCTACGACGTTGTCTTGGCACGACGAATTTGCCGCTGAAGTTTGTCATCCTTCGCACTATCAGCAGAGTATTGAGAGCCATAGAAAATGTCGACAAAGACATGGTAAACGAGGCACAACTGGTTGTCCAAGACTTCTTAACTGCAGCTGTTGTAAGACACAGTCGCGAGTTGAGTCAAGGTCGACTGTTATTCTCTCAGTATCTCCAGGGGTACGTGGAACTGCTGCACGTTCTACAGGGCGTTACTGGGTTTAACGTGGCCCCAACACCTGCCGCTCATATGGTCGCTAGTAGCAGTGGAGATGCGTTGGAATCGGAAGGTTGTTTGCTGCTGTTTGACCGCAAACGCACTCGCAGTAGCTTGTTATCCTTCGCAGACGACAACCTCAGTGTGTCGTACTCTGGGAATGAGGTATGGAAAGCTGCGTGTGCCGTCACGAGCTTCTCGACTGGCGTGCATTCATGGCTGGTGCGTATTGAAAAGTCTAGTTCTCCGTATCTCTTTGTAGGGGTCGCTACTCGACAAGCGAACTTGGATTCATTCCTTGGAGCGGACGATCAATCCTGGGGTTTTATTGGCGATAAAGCACTGTACTACCAGCGGAACCGCATACGAGCATACGGCGAGACATTCACGGAAGGAGATTGCATTGGGTTACGGCTGGATTGCGAGAAAGGCGAGCTTTCGTTTAGTAAAAATGGAGTGGATTTGGGTGTGGCGTTCGATAATATTGTGAGTTCAGTGTCCCCCGCTGTGGCCTTTTACTCGCGACATCAGAAGATCTCCTTCGTTAAGGATAGTTGTACCGGTGAGACTAATATACCTCCGACTGGAGAGCTAGAAGACGCGGGTGTGGAGGACTGTTTAATAGCCTGTGAGCTGATGGCCAACTGGGTGGATAAAAGACCCATGCGAGTGGAAATGGCTGCTGCTACGTTCGAAATGACGGCAGAATGGCTCGCCGGATCTATTAAACACGTTACCACGCGATCCGGGAAATCCCTCTGGGTGGATGTTACGCGAGGAACATGTGAAAAAGCTGGGTTTTATTGCGATGATAAAGTCCGCACACCTCGTGGGAATGGAGTTGTAATGGGCGTGGCAGGCGGACGGATCTGGGTGGAAGTCGACAATGAACCTGGAGCGTGGTTCTTCCATCCGTCCAAACTACGCTTAGTGGCGAGCGCAACAACACCCAGTTCCACTACTCCAGTTGACAACTTAAATATCCCACCAGACTCTTTAAATGACCCACATTTGGGTTCAAAAGTGGACATATCTTCGCCCTTTACTCTTTCTCGAGAAGAACTCGTTGAGTATGGGGAACATTATTTGTGGACTGTAGCAGTGGATCGGGAGCTTCTAAGTGTGATTAACGATTTCTGTGAGGTATCTCGCACTAGTCCGTGGAATCTGACACCCAATCAACTGCTCAATGTTGTCAAAGAGAAGACTGCGGTACTAGAGCTTTCGTCCTTTAGTAACGTACTTGCAATGCCTCAGCCTGACGAGATGATCGTCGCACGGTTCGCAATACTGCGCTTCTGCAACATGTACATCAGTCGCGCTTTACCCTTTTTCGACCTCTCATGGCACTACTTTTTACCGGATTCCAACTCGTTGCCGTGTCGACTAGTGTCACAATGTCGCGGTAGTCTCTTTGTCTGTGTAAAAAAAACACTTTGGACAGCGTTGATGGAAAAAACCGCTAATTCACCCAAAAAATCTGACGACGAGTACGATTATCCCGAAGATTTACCGCAGCTACACGTGAACCGGCTGAAGGCAGCAGCAGCAAAATGTCACGAAGGAACAGTCAGCAGTTTGTTCTCATCCCTCTTTGGCCAGTCGTTTGAAGAGCTTCATTTCTTACCTATTAAAACGCTACGTATGGTCTACTCCCACCCAATGGATGACGGTCAATTACGAAGCTTTAAAGTTAAGTTCGAGGGAGAAGGAGTGGATGACTATGGTGGTCCATATCGAGAGTTCTTTTCGCAATTCTTCGCCGAGTTACAGATGCTTAACGTACCCGAAGGCGAAGATAATGGGTCCACAAGTTCGGAGTATACTGCGAATGGAGGACCCAGTAGTACGTCGCTGAAAGTGGACCCCAATGTATCCGTATCAGCGTGTGTCTTGCCCTTCCTTCTGCCTAGTCCGAATTGGCGGAATGGCGTTGGAGCCAACCGTGAGAAATTCGTACTTAATGGAGCTCTTATCGAGCGTCAAATACATGATAAGAAGGTATCGTGTTTATCTGGAGAAAGCGCTGAAGAGAAACGACAACTTTATTGTGAAATGTTTTTCTTTCTCGGTCAGATGATCGGCATTTGTCTACGCACGCGTGTGTGCGTTCGCCTCGATCTGGCAATGTCAGTGTGGAAACAACTAGTGGCTGAAGACGACTCGAACCCGGAGAGTGCGCTAGCAACGCTCAAAGAGATCGATTTCGTCGCGTATTCATTATGGAAGACGTTGAAAGGTATTTTAGACGAGTTTAAACGTCAAAATTCAAAGCAGGAAGGGCTTGAAAAACGACTAGAAGCGATGGATTTGGTCTTTACGACTGTATTATCCGATGGACGTACAGTTGATATCTGTGAAGATGGCTCCAATACTGCGGTGACTTTGAAAAATCTGCAAGAATATATAGATTCTATGCTTCGAGCACGGATCCAAGAAACGCAAGAGGTGGTGAATATAGTAAAGCAGGGACTGCACTCCATTATGCCGGTGTCTGCATTGGCTCTTCTGACGTGGAATGAGCTTGAGAAACGCATGTGTGGCGTTGCGGAAGTGGACGTGAAGCTATTGCAGATTAATACCGAGTACGACGAAGATTTGTCGATGAACGACGAGTTTATTCAGAGATTTTGGCGCGTGCTGGAAAGTCTCGAAGCGGAGGATAAACGAGCCTTCCTGCGGTTTGTGTGGGCCCGGTCTCGTTTGCCTTTGGGCTCAGCACAGTTCCACCAGAAATTTAAGATCCAAGCGCTTGCGTCTTCGGGTAATGGAGACGCGAACGGCTCATCGTCAGGACCCCCTGGAGGCTGGATGGACTCGCAGATGCCGAAGTCGCATACGTGTTTCTTCGCACTCCAACTCCCACGATATTCCAGCGACGAAATCTGCCGCGAACGACTTTTGTATGCTGTGCGCAATTGCGTCGAAATGGATGGAGAATTCCGTCTTGCTGACACGGAAATGACAGGCTGGACGGGTATCAGTCCGACAGATCAGCTTCGAATTTGACCAGCCATTTGCCAAATAAAAGGCAGAACGTCCGGATCGAGGCCAAAGATATTGGCGGTATAACCAGTGTTTTAAAAAAATCTAAGCTTATAAATTGCTCGGAAAGCCTAATCGAATTGCTCTGTAGAAATGTTTTTTTTTAAAGTATTGCGCTTCCTCTTCGATGCTCCAAGTCTCACTATATATGCTCATCTTTTAATTAAATAGAGCTTGACTATGCTACTGTATTACACAATATTTTATCTTTGTCTGTGCACAATGCAGACGAATGTAAATGTGTAAGTGTACGTCTGTTTCGATACTGTACAACATTACACTGTAAATATCCAGAGAGCCACTTATTTTCTATAGTAGTAAAGCTGCGCTATTTAACATCTACTTCGAAGTATTTAAAATTAAGTGTAAAATCCAAATGAAATTCTTCATACCTCGAAGTATTACAATGAAATTGAACTTTGCAATACAGCTGGAGATAAGGAAAATTGACGATTAAGTCCCAAAGTACACGTACGAGGACTTGAATAGATCCATAATCGAACACTCGTTCCTATTTCTTTAGTGATTTGTGAGCTGTGGAATGCCGGATAAAAAGAAATTGAAAAATATTTGTTTGGGATAACCGTTTCTAAATTAGGCACTGGTTTTAGAGAATAACTAGGCAAACCAGTGGATTCTTCAGACAGAAAATATCTCCTTCCTTCGAGGGTTTGAACCCTGTAGTGGCTCTTGGAAACGAGACGTAATCCTGTTATTGTATTCATTACCGGTACAAACAGTCTGTCACGCTAGGTTGCAGGGTTTTGGTGTTAAATTGCGTAATATTAAGTTTTCGGCTAAAGCTGGCAACGTAGTAGTAAGTCAAATTTTTTGGGGCTTCTGAAACAGTTCTTAAAGCCACAATAATTACATACGATAACGGCAGACAAACCAACGTTGGGGGACCATGTATTATCACAGCTCAACAACTAACCGGATACTAGCAGGCCTAGCAACGTGCGTCGTTATTCAGTCATTCTTGTGAAGGTTGTTGGAGATGAAACCCGTTGTACTTGAGAGCGGAGCCGTCGTCTTCAGCAAAGTAGCTTCGCTACCTGCAAGCGAAAAATCGTTGTTCTTTGGCTTCCACAAGTATTTAATGGGCTCGACCGTTGTCTATATGCCCCGGTACTTGATTTCGAAATCTTGGGACCAGTGTTGAAATGTCGCCGTGACCTTCCACGGACGCCATCGATACAAGGACGACTGCTACGGCGGTGATGAATGCAAGAACGGTCATTGTTCGGCTTTTCGGCTAAACAGGAAGTGGTAGATCACAAACGTCAAATGATGCTTTGAAGCTCGAAGCGAGCGCTTGAACTTCATCGTGTCCCATCCCCACTCTTCAATCAAGCAGGTTTTCGATACCTACGTGTACAGTTTGGTTATTATCCTACTTGAGAGGGCCCTCAGGTAGTGCTTTGTACATGTCGGATCAGTTTAACTGACAATAAATATGTACAATGACAATTGCTTAATAATATAGCCATCTGCTCTCCAACATTATTCGAGCTGAGAATTATTATATTGACCTGAGTCAGGTCAGTATTGAAATCCCGGCAAGCATGTAAAGAAATCACACATTTGTCTGTTCACAATTTGACACCCCTCATTTGCATATAGAAAGTAAAAATACTCATTGCTTATGTGCTGAAGATGTTGACGCATCGAGCAAAGTACAGTATATTCAACAAAAGCTGCTCAGCAGGATTTATCGCATACGGGTGGCCGTAATTTATCGGAGAGCGTCAACATGGTAATGTTCATAGTTTGCGGGCACCCCACATATACCAAATCGTAAGCGGACCCTGTTCACTATGAGAATTACGATGTTAATAAATTACGGCCACCGTGTCTCACTACAGTTACGGACCAGCGTGGTACAACAGGTGTGTAATGAAAAAATCACCTCAACTTGGACGGAATCGTTGGAATTCGTCTCTGATTTCTGCAAGGGAAAACGCGCGTGACCCACAAAAAAGACTTCCACTTCATGACACGATGCTCCTACTCCCAAATCTCCTTGCGTCTGCCCGTCCTATTAGTCAACGAAGGCTGTCGCCATTCTTCGTCGCTATGCCCTGAAGGCGTCTTATCCTCTAAATCTGTATCGAAACTGGCCTCTGTCTTTTTCTCAACTGTAGCTGTCGCAATTGTACCAGCGTTTGGACTCGACGTGACCTCCCCGTAGCCGGTAACGTCCCCGATCAGACATTCCTCGGTGATCCTTGCTCCTTTGAAAATGGCACAAAGATCGCGCGGGTCCTGAAGCAAACGAGAAAACTCTTCGAGGAAGTCTAGTTCGAAGTCAAACGAGATAATGTTGTGCGTCTGCGTGTCAAAGACGAAGTCAAACTTGCCGACGCCTTTGAACACACGCCCCAACATCTTCGTCACAATGCGTGGATATTGTCGTAGTGCTTCAGGGAACATGACCTCCACAGTGTCTCGTGTTACGATGTGTTTGTAGCTGGCATAGGACGTGACGACCGTGCGTCCTTCCATCGAGAGGACTTGAGAGCGCAGGTAGTGAAATTCGAGGCCGGAGAGCGCCTTTGTGTATTGTTCCCACTGATGCAGCATCACGCCACGTCCGCTAAACCCACCGATACTCAGGTTCTCGTCCATAGTTTGCATAACATACTGAGTCGCATCAAGCGGGGTGCCTGGACGATAGCCGTTCTCAAATACACGGTGGTACTCTTGCACTGTCTTGACGTAGTAGCCATCCAACGCATCACGACGATTGAAAGTCCGTGCACTAAGTATTTGCTGGTATTCAGTCAGTCGTTGGATTTCCTGTCGAAGATCCATGACGTCCAGCTCCAAGTTATAGAGCTGCGAAGCCTGGAATCGCGCGTCCGCCATTTGAGCTTCTTGCGTCGATTGGTGGCTCTTCTCTCTGCGGCGAGTGCTGTGACGGCTGGTACTCGCGGTGCGAGAACAGGTCGAGATCGTACTGGAGTCACGTCGAAGGTATCGGCTATGGCATTGAACGGATGCATCGCTGCTTGGCGAGATGTCGTGTACCTTTGGCGAATTCTCGACTGATTGTTTTCTGTCGGAGGTCGGTTGAGTTGCCATTCGACTGTTAGCTTCGGGCGTTTTCTGTTTCGGTCGCTTACGTCCCATAGCCAGCATATGAAGTTGCGGCACGCAAATACCTAGGGGAAGTACAGAGCACACCTTTCGAATGAGGAGCACGAAATACTCTCTGGATTTAGTACTGAAATGGTTGCATCGTGATGGGCCCCGATTGTCAAGAGGATCAGCGCCACACACCAGTTAACCTACTGTCGCGAGGACACCTACGGTATGATAGGACGGGGAATTCAGGTCCAGCGGGTACAAGTGCAAATTTCACTACAAGGATCAAACATCTATATATCTCAGACAGCATTAAAAAGAATTGCTCGGGTTGGAAGTTGGGGCCTAAAGCACATGATTCGAGGCGCAACTTGAAAAAGTGCTGAATTCCTTTTGGTTAGCTCCAAACAATCAAAGCTAGAAGACGTGGTTGTGACATCCTCGTTCCATAATAAAAAGACTGGCTGGAGAACCAATTAGCTTGGGGGATTTGCGAACGCGACAAACCGGTAGCTTACTGCCACAAGTTGCAGGGTTTGAAGACCAGAACACCACGAGTGCTGTGCCAATCGACTGAACTCAGTCGGGCCTGGGTCCTCAGCCTTATCTTCTAGTTCGCGCGTGACCAGTCGGACAAAGATGTAACAGCGAAAGGTGGGCCCAGTGTCTGAACCGATTGCATTTTGCAAGCGGCGGACTCTACTTGTTTACGGGGGAATATAATAGCAATGTCCGCGTAAGGGGCAGGTGTAGAAGTTTATTTCCTACACAACCGGTGGGTTACCCATCGGGCTGTAAGCTTCACGCCACGAACAGAATATGCCACAGTGTCCACAGGGCGGCTATTCGCTCCACAAGGCTAGCGCCTGTCGCCAGAGACACGGAAAAACATCCTGCACGCATTTCCGGACCGATGGTATCAACATTCACGTCTCAGTAACGACACCAAATGTGGATCGGCGATTCATCGTTCCGGTTGAGGTTTGGACATGAAGCAAATCGATGGGTCAGGGGCCCGAAGAACCCTTAATAAAACTCTTTATTATGGAGAGCATCGTGGGCCAGTCTTTTCGGCGTTCGCAAATATCACACCGCACAACTCGTCAACCATACTGTTCAGTATGCTCCATGTATTGATTTTAATTATTAGCTGAACGATTTATAAAAAATGACCAAAATGGCTCAGATTGCCCTAAATCTGAGACGTCGTCCCAGAATCTACTCCACAGATAGCTGAGCTAAGGTGCCTTCCAGATTATGAACGAAGAGGGCACTCGGTGCTCCTACTTGATCTCGCCGTCATCGCGGCAACAAAGGACCAGCTCATTATTTTAATAGAGCTGATCTTGCCCCGTTACGTATTGAAACTGCGGACAAAGTTTCTCAAATATTTTGGCATTCCTAGGCGTACTACCGATGAACCGGGGCAATCTGCGCTACGCTAAAATTTCATGGAAACACCTACTGGTCACCATGAAGGCGTTTTCTGACTTTTTCTATGCCGAAAAGGAAAAATCGAGGTTTCCCTGAAAATGTACTGAGCTCGCAACTTGCGACTGTCAGTTTTACTGATGGATCACCAGCGCTCATTCTGAATCTGGCAAAGAGTCGCACGTGGCCATGAAGATTCACTGCGTTGTGTTGGCTGCCGCGTCGCTGTTGGCGGCGCTACCGACGAGTGCAAGCTCAGAGATCGCAGCTCCCATCCGGGTGGCGACTACCGAAAAGCGGATCTATCTTCGTCGATCTCTGTCGGATACGACGACTGGAGAAGAGGAAAATGGCATCAACAATAATGAGTCGAGCGCCTTAAATGAGGCAGAAGAAGGATTTGAGGAAGAAAAGAACCTGCAAACACAAGCCCCAACTACTGACACTGTACTCGAATCCGAAGAAGGGGTTTTTGATGAACCGGAAGAGAGCATTGAAACTACACCGACTAATACACAAGAAACTTCGGACGAGGTTGAAGAAGAAGAACTCGACGAGGAAAACGAGAAC
Source organism: Phytophthora infestans T30-4 (assembly GCF_000142945.1). Classification (NCBI taxonomy): domain Eukaryota; phylum Oomycota; class Peronosporomycetes; order Peronosporales; family Peronosporaceae; genus Phytophthora; species Phytophthora infestans. The sequence continues at coordinate 712,292 of NW_003303758.1, read as the reverse complement.
TTGACATCGACGTCGACGAGCTCGTCTAACGAGTCATCTGTTGATGTGGGTGACGCTGAAGAAGAAGACCAAAGCCCTCAAACCCCCGAAGTAATTACCACAACAACGGTCAATCTAGATGAGGTGGTTGATGAAGCTATGCGAGAAGAGAAAAGTACCGAAGCCCCGATAAATTTATCAACGACGACTGTTGCTGAAGCAAAGACGAAATCTGAAGGCAAGAGCGTGCAAACGTCGTCTAGTTGCTCACGGGCGGAGCCGGTCTCTTCTACCGAGGCACCAGTTGAGGTGCCTGACACTGAGAATGAAGAAGAATCTGAGGAAGATGAGCAAAACACTGAAAACCTCACGACGAATCTAAAAACTGAGACCCCGACGTTCGCTGAAGCCGAGGAACAAGCGTGCGGGACCGAAGACAAGAGCGTGCGAACCCCTTCGACTGATGATCAGACGACGGATTCAACTGAGGCTGAGGCTGAGGATGAAGAGGACAGTGAGTCAGAGGACTCTAGCGACGAAGGCTCAAGCGACGAAGTCTCAAGCGACGAGGACTCAAGCGACGAGGACTCAAGCGACGAGGACTCCAGTGACGAAGAATCTAGTGACGATTTCAAGTCTGACAACAACGAAGGCAAGGATGAAGATGAAGACATGGATGAAGCTATGAGCGACGAAGCGTTGGACAACGACACGGAGAGTGACTTAGTTGAGGAAAGTGACTTAGCTGAGGAAGGCGGTCCATAAATTTCTGAAGGATCTACAAAATTGCGTTAAAAATTAATATTGGCAAGGACCAATAAATGGATGTTTATTTCATTCCATATTAACAATTTAACTCTCGGCATTTTCTACGTAGGTGAGGTCTTGTTGCCGCCACTGTTTGTCTTCGTCGGACCAGCTCACTTTGCCAGCGATCTTCTCTCCAATCTCGTGTTTTAATAAATAGTGGAAAAGTGGCTTCCCTACCATCATTTCAATCTTGTTGGCGTTCGAATGGACATTCGTGAGTGCTTGGCGTACACGGAAACTTGTTGCGCTTTCCAGTTTAAGTATTTTGAGCATAATAGGCTTCCCTCGGCGGGCGTACTACTTTTGCGGGATGTCTACCGTTTTTATACCGGGTTAATAGTGTGTGTGCAAACATAAATGTAATAGTTTACTTCAAGAAGATCCTTAAGAAAAATCCCACTTTATTTTTATACGAGTAACATGTGAGCTCATGCTAGTTGTCACCACATTCGGTTTCATCTTAACGGTGGATCTATGGCAATCTCGCGTAACGTCTCCAATGTGAAAAAAATGGATCAGCGACGGATACTCTGGCCATTATCGAGATAGTGGACTGTGTAATACCCATAAGTGTAACGGGGTACGTAGCCCTAAGTGTACCCTGGTTACATGAAGTGTGACACTTCACACTTCAGGAGTATGACACGTCATACTCCGGGATATTTGGTACAAGGTACCAAGGTCGTTCAAAGCCAACCATTGATTGCATTTCTATAAGTAGCTAATAGTTTGTATTAAACCCAAACTTAACCTACCTATAAATATACTTAGTTTACAATCTACCTTATTTAGGTCACTTCGCTCTCTTTAATTAAAGAGGGGACCTGTGAACTGCCGCTCACTGAGAGTTTGTATACTCTCGGAAGATAACTTCCTCTAGCGCAAGGTGCTGTGTGACCCCGTCACACTTGGTAGCACTAGTAGTCAATCCACGCCACCGCGGATAGACTACCTGAACCTCTCCGAAGTTCGTTGCCATGGATAGGAACGACTTCTCCCATTTAAACGACTCTCACTTCGAGTCGGTTTGGAAGATGGCAGGCATCCTCAAGATGGAGGCCCTGCAGAGCCTGGTGGTATCAACACCGGCTGAGCAGCTCGAGCGCGTCAATGCATTCGACGCGTACGAGCAGGGCCTCATCGCGCATGTGCGGGAGAACCTGCAGGCTCCGGCTGCGGAAGCAAATCCACCTCACCCGAAGCCAATACGGCTGAAGGTTAAGCCGTATGAAGGGAAGGAAGGCGAGAACCTTCACTTCTGGGTCCGAGAAGTAGAGCTCGCGATGGACGCGGCTCTGATCTCGACCGAGCAACTGCGTGTTGCTTTTGCACTCTCCAACCTTAGCGGTCGTGCTAAGAGCTGGGTGTACACTCGGGAAGCAACATCCCCTGGATGTTTCACATTCTGGGCTCAGCTGTGCGAACAGCTCCGAGCCGCGTTCCTCCCGGCAAACTACGAGTACCGCCAGCGTTCGCGCTTCCTCGCGTGTAAACAAGGAAGGCGCGAGCTGCACGAGTATGTGCAAGAGATACGGGAGCTCACGGCGTCCCTAGTGGGAAACCCACTCAACGAACACATCAAGATGACTGTGTTCATGGACGGCCTTCGAGTGGGCCCCGCACGCACTCAGCTGTTCCGGGTGCAGTCAAGCACCCTTGAAGAGGCGATTCAAGTGGCTCTTCAGGAGGAGTACAGCCATCGCCAGGCGCGTACGCCGGCCTCAGCGTGGCCTGGGAGTTCCTTGTCGGCTCCCGGTCGAACAAGCCCCAACGAATTAGTTCCCATGGAACTCGGGTCCGCCGAACAGCGTGACATCCGCAGCTTCGGCTGTAGGAAGATGGGCCACTTCAAGCGCGACTGTCCCGCGGAAAGACTTCGTAGACGGTCCTTCCCCAAGCCCGTCCTCAAGGGTCGCTGGCAGAAGCCAGGAATTCGGGGACAGGGGAGCGCAGGGAACCAGTAAGGCGGGGCGCCCTACTGGGGAAGAACTAAGTCTTCGTGATGGGTGCGCGGGTGGCGCGTACCACGGGGACTTAGCCCCTGAGAGTCTTCGCACTCTCGAATCGGCGAAGAGCAGCGGCGGGTTGCTCGTAGTACACGGATGTGTACGGGGATACGATCATCCCTTTAAAATCTTGATTGACTCTGGGGCGTCGAAGAATTTCGCACGCCGCCAGACGGTTGCTCGTAACAGCAACAAGTTGTCCGAAGCTTTGAGAGAAAGCAAGGGCAACGGGACGGTGTCAGTGCGACTGGCCGACGAGAAGGTCGTCACTGTCCCCAACGTCCAAGTGGATCTGGCCGTCAAGTTTGAAGACTTTGACAGCCTCGAACAGCTCACAGTTTTTGATATGGATCCATATGATATGATCCTGGGCATGCCCTGGCTTGAGAAGCACGAGCCCTGGATCGACTGGCGAGGCAAGGCAATCGGTGCCAGCCGCCCTACGCAGTCCGACAGAGCATTGGTGAGTCATGTTCCCACCTCTGTCAGGACCCGGGGCGCCCGCAAGGGTTGCCAGGGTACCAAAGCATCCGGCAGACGCTTGAGCGTCGTCGACGTATATGACAACTCCAAGGATGCTTTGATGGTGACAGCGCCCAGAGGAGGCGCTGGCCAAGTGGGTAACTTAGGTCCACAAGCGGGTAACTTAGCTCCGCAGACAGCTGCAACTGTCATGAACACTGAGAACAGCGTGTTCAGAGTGGGTAACAGAGTTCCACTCACGGTCGCCCAGACCATAACTGAAGAGGAAGACGTCGGATATGCTTCCTGTGTGGGTAACACAGTGCCACACACGGTCGCCCAGACCTTAGCTGAAGAGGAAGGCGTTGAACACGCTTCCTGTGTGGGTAACACAGTGCCACACGCGGTCGCCCAGACCTTAACTGAAGAGGAAGGCGTTGAACACGCTTCCTGTGTGGGTACAACAGTAGCACACGAGGCCACGAGTGCCTCGGATGTCGTAGCGACGACATCCCTAGACGTGGGCAGCAAAGCTCCCCGTCACAGACGCCGTCGACAAAGACGCCGCCGCCGCCTCAAGTCGGATCCGAACTTCGTTCCGAACGACGTCGCTTCAAGCGACTCGGAGTCCAGGGCCCGGGCTCCTCCGACAAGGCCGGTGGAAGAGTGTTATCACATCTTCGATGGCGAGACAGGTTTACCCGTCAAGGCATCTGGTGTCCACTTGGAACCGCTGCCAGAGGTTGCAGAGATACTGCACCTCGAGGAAATGACGGCTGAGTCTTTCCTGACCAACCTCAAGGCTGGAGAGATTGCTGAGATGGTACTCATGAGACCTGAGACCACTCAGGAGGAGCTGAACTCCTCCTCTGTCTTGGACGAGAACGTCCTGGAGGACATGAACAAGCAGCGTCAGGCGCGCTTGGGTTCTGAGATTCTCAAGAACCCCAAGGATCCGGTGTATCCTTTGGTGACGGAATATGCGGACGTGGTGAGCAAACACCCACCGACCCAACTCCCACCGGATCGAGGCGCACGGCACGAGATTGATCTCGTGCCCGGCACAAAGTATTGTGTCACGAGGCAATGGCCTCTCCCGCGCGAACAGTGCGAGGTCATTGATGCCTTCTTCGCCGCGAAAGCGAAGGCAGGCATGATGCGGGAGTCGAAATCCCCGCACTCGACGCCGACTTTCTGCGTCCGTAAGCCGAACGGAAAGTGGCGTCTGGTTCACGCTTATAACAAGCTGAACAACGCAGCAATGCCGGCCCAAACACCAATCCCACGAAAGGATGTTTTGTTGAACAACATGGCCGGGAGCGTACTGTACAGTGCGCTAAATTTGGTAGACGGATACTACCAAATCCTGATGCGAGAGAGCGACATCCCGCTCACCGCGGTAAGCACTCCAAGCAGCATGCTTTGGGAGTGGATCGTCATGCCGCAGGGCTTGTCTAACGCCCCGGCGACGTTCAATCGCCTGGTGACGCAATTGTTCCGCCCTTTGCGTACCTTCGTACAGACGTCCTTCGACGACATATTCGTCCATAGCCGTGCCGAGGGAGGCAAGACGGCCATGGAGGTGCATCTAGGTCCCCTCCGTCGAGTTGTAGGACGTAATGCGAGCAAACAAGCTCTACGCCAACATCGACAAGTGCGTTTTCGCGTCACCAGAGATTAAAGTTCTCGGTTGCTTCGTAAGCAAGTGGGCGTTCGAGCTGACCCAGACAAGGTCAAGGCCATCGCAGCATGGCCGACGCTCCGATCCCAGAAGGATCTTCGAAAGTGGTTGGGCTTGGCCAACTACCTTCACAAGTACAGCGCAGGGTACGCGGGCTTCGCTAAGCCTTTGTCGAGCCTCCTTCAGAAGGACGTCGACTGGCGCTGGGAGCAAGAGCACCAGGATGCTTTTGACAGCATCAAGGCCTGTCTCCAAGAGGCCCCTGTCCTGGCCCTGCCGGACGAGACGAAGCCGTTTAGCGTCGTCTGCGATGCCTCCGATTACGCCATCGGATGTGCATTGCTGCAGGCCGACACGGCTGGACAGGAACGAGTCATCTCGTCCCAGTCCAGGCAGCTTAAAGCCGCCGAGCGGAACTACCCTGTCCATGACAAGGAGCTCCTGGCAATGAAATATGCCCTTGTGAAGTTCCGTGTTCACCTTCTGGGCTCTAGGCCCTTCGTGATCTACACAGACCACGCGTCCTTGAGGACGGCGACTAACTCGCCTCACCTCTCCCAAAAGATGGCGAGGTGGCTGTCCTTCTTCGCGGAATACAACTTCCGCGTCGAATACAAGCCGGGCAAGCTCAACGTGCTTGCGGATGCCCTCTCTCGGCGTCCCGACTATGAGTTGGCCCACATCACGCGGGTGACAACGGATCTATATGATCGGATACGCATGGCGTATCGGGACGATGAGGCTGTCGCGCCTCTCGCCAAGTTCCTTAAGGCCGGAGCGAGCGCGAAGTCCGACTGGCTCTCGTCGCGACAGCGCTCACGGCTCCACCGATATGAGTTGAAGGAGGGCCTCCTCTATTATCGGGTGGAGCCCACTGATCCTCCATGGGTGGTCGTACCCAACGACGAGGATCTGAAGTTCGCCATCCTGGCGGAGGCGCATGACGCGCCCTCCAGCGGCCACTTGGGCCGCGAGAAGACCTTTCTGTCGGCTCTCAGTCCTTCTGGTGGACCCACATGTACAAGTGGGTCGTCCGGTACGTCAAGACAAGTAAAACATGTCAGCGGGTCAAACCCGCAGGGCACTCTTCGGCTTCACTACAGAGCCTGCCCGTACCGGCTGATTGTTGGAAGTCGATGAGCCTTGACTTCATCTTTGGGCTTCCCGCCGACGGACACGGTAACACCGGAATTTTGGTGTTCGTGTGTCGGCTGAGCAAGATGGTACATCTTGCTCCAGTTCCCGTCACTGTTACGGGTGAACAAACCGCAAGGTTGTTCGTCGATGGCGTGTTCCGCTATCACGGTCTCCCAAAGACGATTGTCTCGGATCGAGACCCGCGGTTCACTGCTGCGTTTTGGAAAACGCTGTTCCCTTTACTGGGAACCCGTCTGTAGATGTCCACTGCGGATCATCCGCAGACAGACGGCCAAACAGAGCGCGTCAATCGAGTGCTCGAGGACACTCTGCGCAGTGTGTGCGCGGCAGCACCACGTACGTGGTCGACGCAGCTTCCAGTTGTTGAGTTTGCGCTCAACAACGCGGTGCACGCGTCCACGGGGCTCGCGCCGTTCTACTTGAACGGCTTCCGCCACCCCAGAGTGCCTCTCACTCTTCGAGGAGACTGACTCCTCTATTCTAAGTGGGGGAGAGGCTCGGAAAGCCCTTTCCTCCCAGGTCTCGGATTTGAGACCAGTTTCGCTGCGGAAATAGGTGGAATCCTTTATGGATACCAAGCTGAACATTGTCAGCAGGGTCCGCGATGCCATGGCAGCGGCCCAAGATAAACAAAAGGAGTACTCAGACAAACAAGGAAGAGGAAACTTAAGTATATTTGAGGTTGGTGACTTAGTGTTGCTAGACACGAGGAACCTACCTCTAGACACTGTTTGCTCTGTCGGCAGCAACAAACTGAAGCACCGCTTCATCGGACCTTTTGCAGTTCTGGCCAGACATGGTGCGTCGTACACCATCGACCTTCCAAAGTCAATGACGACGCACCCGACGTTCTATGTCGGACGTCTTAAGCGGTACTTTGAGCCGCAGGGGGTTGCTGACTCGCAGACCCCCCTTGACCCAGCTCCTCATAGCGAGGGCCGGTCACAGTCGTCGACGAGGGCGTCGGAGTAGGCACCCAAGCCTCGGTCGGGACGGCAAGGCTGCGGTCAAGACCGTACGCCGGAGGGGCTCCATACGATCGGACGCCGGCGCCATACGCCGAGTACGCTGAGTACGCCGGGTACGCACCATACGCGTACGTCTGGGAGTGTGCCGCAGGCGGCTCCGGACGTGGCAACAAAGCCTCGATCCGTCGGATCATGCGAAAGGTCTCGTCCAGATCGGACGAAGAGGCCCGGCGATCCACCCGCAGGTGCAGGCTCGCGACCTCTCGCTCCACCAGGGCCAGGCGACCCGCAAGACGAGCGAGCTCGCTCTGATTCCCGGCCTGGGCGGCAGCATTACCGCCAGTCCCAAGGCCAAGTGCAATCTCAAGCACGAGGACACGTTGACGGAGGCGGTCAACCTCAGGGTCCTGTGTCGGACCCGCAGTCGGAGCACTCGGACGAGAGTGGCTCTCGGGAGGCGCCGAGTACTCGTACTCGTACGAGGGTGCCTCCGCCCCTGCTTGACCGGAATGGAGAAGTCCACTTCCACGTGGAGCGGATCCTCCAGGAGCAACGGCGTCGCGGTAAGCGACAGCTCCTCGTGAAGTGGAGGGGTTATGCCCACTCCGAGAACTCGTGGGAGCTGATTGAACGGCTCCTGATTGACTGCCCGAAGGCTGTCGCAATCTGCGAACAGAAGCGGCGGCAGCTTCATAAGTAGTCCGGGGCTTCTTGCCCGAACGGGGTACGGATGATGAATACATACCGTACCCGCGCTCATCGTGAGCGCTAGAAGCCGCGCGCTTCAGGATGTCCCTTAGCAGCATACGCTTGCTGATCAAGTGGGCAAACCTCACACTTAGATCACGCTGGTCCAGGATGTGGGACAGCTGCTGATCTTCATGGAGTTCCCGTAACTCCGTGGGTGAGTACTTGAGAGTCTCCACCCACGCCCAGAACATGTCCTCACAAGAACCCCACGTGGGACAGTTCTCGGGCATAACCCAGGGGTATCCTTAAACAGGATAGAGACCACCCCGGGTCTCGGGCTTCTTACGACAAGTCGTGAAGTCCTTAAGGGGAATGCGGTGTGGCGCGAGAAGAACAAACCGAGCAGCCTCCAAGTTATCGGCGAACAACTGATCCTTCTGAACAAGGGCTCGTTCATAGATGCCCCTAGAAGTGTGGCCGCCCACAAGGCCACGAGGAGCGACGAGAGCCTCCAAGAAGAGGTTAGCCCCAGAGCTCTCCTCGGGAGGCCAATACCCTCTTGAGTTGATGACAGCTCCCTGGCTGACGGGTGCCGCCACCGAACCCCCACGAACACGCTGGGCAGCTTGGAATTTCTCCTGCTGCTGGTCGAGGTCATTCGAGACCTCCCGGGGCTCAACGATAGCACCCTCCTTCTCCTCTTCTTCCTCCATCTCCTCCTCTTCATCCGAGGAGTCGAAGAGACTCTGATAGGAGCGTCGAGTCTCCTTCTCCTCGCGGAGTGGAGACTTAGAGGCTGTACGCTTCTTTGAGGGCTTGGCGCCTTCGGCTTTAGAGGCCTTAGCGCGCGCAAGACCCTCGGCAAGCGAGAGACGTTTGCGAGGATTCTCTTCCTCATCGCCACCGGCTTTGGGAGCGCCCTTAGCCTTAACTGCCGGACTCTCAGAGCGCACAGAGGTCCTGGGACTGTGATCACCGTGATCACTAGCGGGCGACCGCACGCTGTCGTCTTTGTGCTCACTGGGCACTGGGCTGTGCCCTCTTACAGAGTCCGCAGGAGCATCATGAGTGCTCCCGGACTCGGCATCTCCGAGTTGAACTCACGTTCTACGAACCGAGGGTTCGGACGATTGTAAGATATGGGCGACGGGCTGCGGCGCTTGATCGCGCGCTTGTCCACAGCCGCGTCACCCGAGGAACCAATCGCCTCGGAGGCCACCTGAGTAGCCTCCTTGAGTGCAGAGCCTTTGCCGTGAGGCTTAGAGCTCTTGGCTTGCGCCTTGCCGGCAGCAGCCTTGGAGCGTGTCTTAGCTCCGCTCTTTGCAGTGCCACGAGGCATGATAACGGTCGAAGTGGAGACCTAGACGAAGAGCGCACAGGCTGCTGCTCGAGGCTCTAACTGTGAAGTGAGCCTCCGCCGCGCTCGCGCGGCCAAGTCGATGGTTTTCGACTTTGAGAATGAGAGTTTGTGACGAACACCTCTTCATTCTGATTGGTCGGTAACCGAACCTAAGGGGGGGAGGATGTAACGAGGTACGTAGCCCTAAGTGTACCCTGGTTACATGAAGTGTGACACTTCACACTTCAGGAGTATGACACGTCATACTCCGAGATATTTGGTACAAGGTACCAAGGTCGTTCAAAGCCAACCATTGGTTAAATACCATTGCATTTCTATAGGTAACTAACAGTTTCTATTAAACCCAAACTTAACCTACCTATAAATATACTCAGTTTACAATCTACCTTATTTAGGTCACTTCGCTCTCTTTAATTAAAGAGGGGACCTGTGAACTGCCGTTCACTGAGAGTTTGTAAACTCTCGGAAGATAACTTCCTCTAGCGCAAGGTGCGTGACCCCGTCACAACAATGACAATTGAATATAGCCATCTGCTCTCCCACATTATTCGAGCTGAGAATTATTATATTGACCTGAGTCAGGTCAATATAATAATTCCAGCTCGAATAAATGTAAGGAGAGCAGATGTCTTTTCATAATTTAAGCAATTGTCATTGTACATATTTATTGTCAGTTAAAATGATCCGACATGTACAAAGCACTACCTGAGGGCCCTCTCAAGTAGGATAATAACCAAACTGTACACGTAGGTATCGAAAATCTGCGTGATTGAAGAGTGGGGATGGGACACGATGAAGTTCAAGCGCTCGCTTCGAGCTTCAAAGCATCATTTGACGTTTGTGATCTACCACTTCCTGTTTAGCCGAAAAGCCGAACAATGACCGTTCTTGCATTCATCACCGCCGTAGCAGTCGTCCTTGTATCGATGGCGTCCGTGGAAGGTCACGGCGACATTTCAACACTGGTCCCAAGATTTCGAAATCAAGTACCGGGGCATATAGGCAACGGCCGAGCCCATTAAATACTTGTGGAAGCCAAAGAACAACGATTTTTTGCTTGCAGGTAGCGAAGCTACTTTGCTGAAGACGACGTCTCCGCTCTCAAGTACGACGGGTTCCATCTCCAGCAACCTTCACAAGAATGACTGAATAACGACGCACGTTGCTAGGCCTGCTAGTATCCGGTTGATTGTTGAGCTGTGATAATACATGGTCCCCCAACGTTGGTTTGTCTGCCGTTATCGTACGTAATTATTGTGGCTTTAAGAACTGTTTCAGAAGCCCCAAAAAATTTGACTTACTACTACGTTGCCAGCTTTAGCCGAAAAATTAATATTACGCAATTTAACACCAAAACCCTGCAACCTAGCGTGATAGACTGTTTGTACCGGTAATGAATACAATAACAGGATTACGTCTCGTTTCCAAGAGCCACTACAGGGTTCAAACCCTCGAAGGAAGGAGATATTTTCTGTCTGAAGAATCCACTGGTTTGCCTAGTTATTCATTAAAACCAGTGCCTAATTTAGAAACGGTTATCCCAAACAAATATTTTTCAATTTCTTTTTATCCGGCATTCCACAGCTCACAAATCACTAAAGAAATAGGAACGAGTGTTCGATTATGGATCTATTCAAGTCCTCGTACGTGTACTTTGGGACTTAATACTCAATTTTCCTTATCTCCAGCTGTATTGCAAAGTTCAATTCCATTGTAATACTTCGAGGTATGAAGAATTTCATTTGGATTTTACACTTAATTTTAAATACTTCGAAGTAGCGCAGCTTTACTACTATAGAAAATAAGTGGCTCTCTGGATATTTACAGTGTAATGTTGTACAGTATCGAAACAGACGTACACTTACACATTTACATTCGTCTGCATTGTGCACAGACAAAGATAAAATATTGTGTAATAGCATAGTCAAGCTCTATTTAATTAAAAGATATAGTGAGACTTGGAGCATCGAAGAGGAAGCGCAATACTTAAAAAAAACATTTCTACAGAGCAATTCGATTAGGCTTTCCGAGCAATTTATAAGCTTAGATTTTTTTAAAACACTGGTTATACCGCCAATATCTTTGGCCTCGATCCGGACGTTCTGCCTTTTATTTGGCAAATGGCTGGTCAAATTCGAAGCTGATCTGTCGGACTGATACCCGTCCAGCCTGTCATTTCCGTGTCAGCAAGACGGAAGTCTCCATCCATTTCGACGCAATTGCGCACAGCATACAAAAGTCGTTCGCGGCAGATTTCGTCGCTGGAATATCGTGGGAGTTGGAGTGCGAAGAAACACGTATGCGACTTCGGCATCTGCGAGTCCATCCAGCCTCCAGGGGGTCCTGACGATGAGCCGTTCGCGTCTCCATTACCCGAAGACGCAAGCGCTTGGATCTTAAATTTCTGGTGGAACTGTGCTGAGCCCAAAGGCAAACGAGACCGGGCCCACACAAACCGCAGGAAGGCTCGTTTATCCTCCGCTTCGAGACTTTCCAGCACGCGCCAAAATCTCTGAATAAACTCGTCGTTCATCGACAAATCTTCGTCGTACTCGGTATTAATCTGCAATAGCTTCACGTCCACTTCCGCAACGCCACACATGCGTTTCTCAAGCTCATTCCACGTCAGAAGAGCCAATGCAGACACCGGCATAATGGAGTGCAGTCCCTGCTTTACTATATTCACCACCTCTTGCGTTTCTTGGATCCGTGCTCGAAGCATAGAATCTATATATTCTTGCAGATTGTTCAAAGTCACCGCAGTATTGGAGCCATCTTCACAGAGATCAACTGTACGTCCATCGGATAATACAGTCGTAAAGACCAAATCCATCGCTTCTAGTCGTTCTTCTAGCCCTTCCTGCTTTGAATTTTGACGTTTAAACTCGTCTAAAATACCTTTCAACGTCTTCCATAATGAATACGCGACGAAATCGATCTCTTTGAGCGTTGCTAGCGCACTCTCCGGGTTCGAGTCGTCTTCAACCACTAGTTGTTTCCACACTGACATTGCCAGATCGAGACGAACGCACACACGCGTGCGTAGACAAATACCGATCATCTGACCGATAAAGAAAAACATTTCACAATAAAGTTGTCGTTTCTCTTCAGCGCTTTCTCCAGATAAACACGATACCTTCTTATCATGTATTTGACGCTCGATAAGAGCTCCATTAAGTACGAATTTCTCACGGTTGGCTCCAACGCCATTCCGCCAATTCGGACTAGGCAGAAGAAAGGGCAAGACACACGCTGATACGGATACATTGGGGTCCACTTTCAGCGACGTACTACTGGGTCCTCCATTCGCAGTATACTCCGAACTTGTGGACCCATTATCTTCGCCTTCGGGTACGTTAAGCATCTGTAACTCGGCGAAGAATTGCGAAAAGAACTCTCGATATGGACCACCATAGTCATCCACTCCTTCTCCCTCGAACTTAACTTTAAAGCTTCGTAATTGACCGTCATCCATTGGGTGGGAGTAGACCATACGTAGCGTTTTAATAGGTAAGAAATGGAGCTCTTCAAACGACTGGCCAAAGAGGGATGAGAGCAAACTGCTGACTGTTCCTTCGTGACATTTTGCTGCTGCTGCCTTCAGCCGGTTCACTTGTAGCTGCGGTAAATCTTCGGGATAATCGTACTCGTCGTCAGATTTTTTGGGTGAATTAGCGGTTTTTTCCATCAACGCTGTCCAAAGTGTGTTTTTTACACAGACAAAGAGACTACCGCGACATTGTGACACTAGTCGACACGGCAACGAGTTGGAATCCGGTAAAAAGTAGTGCCATGAAAGGTCGAAAAAGGGTAAAGCGCGACTGATGTACATGTTGCAGAAGCGCAGTATTGCGAGCCGTGCGACGATCATCTTGTCAGGCTGAGGCATCGCAAGTACATTACTAAAGGACGTAAGCTCTAGTACAGCAGTCTTCTCTTTGACAACATTGAGCAGTTGATTGGGTGTCAGATTCCACGGACTAGTGCGAGATACCTCACAGAAATCGTCAATCACACTTAGAAGCTCACGATCCACTGCTACAGTCCACAAATAATGTTCCCCATACTCAACGAGTTCTTCTCGAGAAAGAGTAAAGGGCGAAGATATGTCCACTTTTGAACCCAAATGTGGGTCATTTAAAGAGTCTGGTGGGATATTTAAGTTGTCAACTGGAGTAGTGGAACTGGGTGTTGTTGCGCTCGCCACTAAGCGTAGTTTGGACGGATGGAAGAACCACGCTCCAGGTTCATTGTCGACTTCCACCCAGATCCGTCCGCCTGCCACGCCCATTACAACTCCACTCCCACGAGGTGTGCGGACTTTATCATCGCAATAAAACCCAGCTTTTTCACATGTTCCTCGCGTAACATCCACCCAGAGGGATTTCCCGGATCGCGTGGTAACGTGTTTAATAGATCCGGCGAGCCATTCTGCCGTCATTTCGAACGTAGTAGCAGCCATTTCCACTCGCATGGGTCTTTTATCCACCCAGTTGGCCATCAGCTCACAGGCTATTAAACAGTCCTCCACACCCGCGTCTTCTAGCTCTCCAGTCGGAGGTATATTAGTCTCACCGGTACAACTATCCTTAACGAAGGAGATCTTCTGATGTCGCGAGTAAAAGGCCACAGCGGGGGACACTGAACTCACAATATTATCGAACGCCACACCCAAATCCACTCCATTTTTACTAAACGAAAGCTCGCCTTTTTCGCAATCCAGCCGTAACCCAATGCAATCTCCTTCCGTGAATGTCTCGCCGTATGCTCGTATGCGGTTCCGCTGGTAGTACAGTGCTTTATCGCCAATAAAACCCCAGGATTGATCGTCCGCTCCAAGGAATGAATCCAAGTTCGCTTGTCGAGTAGCGACCCCTACAAAGAGATACGGAGAACTAGACTTTTCAATACGCACCAGCCATGAATGCACGCCAGTCGAGAAGCTCGTGAAGGCACACGCAGCTTTCCATACCTCATTCCCAGAGTACGACACACTGAGGTTGTCGTCTGCGAAGGATAACAAGCTACTGCGAGTGCGTTTGCGGTCAAACAGCAGCAAACAACCTTCCGATTCCAACGCATCTCCACTGCTACTAGCGACCATATGAGCGGCAGGTGTTGGGGCCACGTTAAACCCAGTAACGCCCTGTAGAACGTGCAGCAGTTCCACGTACCCCTGGAGATACTGAGAGAACAACAGTCGACCTTGACTCAACTCGCGACTGTGTCTTACAACAGCTGCAGTTAAGAAGTCTTGGACAACCAGTTGTGCCTCGTTTACCATGTCTTTGTCGACATTTTCTATGGCTCTCAATACTCTGCTGATAGTGCGAAGGATGACAAACTTCAGCGGCAAATTCGTCGTGCCAAGACAACGTCGTAGACGGCGTAAAATAATCTTCGCACCATCAACAGAAAGACACAATGACGAGTGTGTAGAAGCTGCTAGTAGCGCGTCTAGCAGCCAAATAACAAGTTCAATTCCTGGCTCTTCCAGCACAATTTGATCTGGACGATGGAGCTCCCGTTGCGTCCATAAAACAGCTTCGTACGCTTTACCAGCTGCTGCTGTTTCCAGTTCTTCAAGGCAGAATTCGAACGCTGACGCAACGAAAGATGCGTCGTGCTGGATCAAATATCGAATCGACATTGAAAATACTTCATCAATAGATAATTTTTGCAACTGTGTCGACGAATTTCGCACAATAATTGCGAATTGATCCCCACGTAATCCAGCAGCTTGAACCACTGTTCAAACGGTATCAAAACCGGTACTGACCTTGTCTGATGTAACACTGTGGCCATTATCTGACGAGCATACAGGATTGACAACGTGTTCTCGAATTCTCGCAGCTGGCGGACAAGATCTTGAAGGTCAAGTTGGTTCAATTCTCTCTTCACTTTCGTTTCTATGGCGTCAGCTCGCCATGATTTCATAAAACGCGACTTGGTATTCGACAGGAAGCCTCCATCTTCGAAAGGAAAATACATTTCCGCAAACAATTTTCTCCCCATTTCTTTGTCATTTAAATGAGGGACATCCATATCGTTCTCGGCGTCCTTTGTCGTGTTAACAGTCGCACTTAATGACGGAACGTGCGTACTACCGCTCGGTATATCGTCAGTATTCACGACGTCGTCCTCTTCTTCGTCGAAATGAGGAGAATCTCGTCCCTTATCGCGTTCTTTATCCAATGTGGACTGTAACTTACTCAGATATTCCAGATTGTCCACAATCCAGGCCGACGCATTGACGATATCGTTCTCGGTTTGCTTTAACGCCAGCACGCACCAATCTTCCGGAAATCCCATCAGCATCAGCTCCTCCACGAACTCCGCTCTATTTTCTTCAGCGTCGTCTTCGTCGTCGTCATTGTCTCCATCGTCTAAACTCTCGTCTTCCTCGTCGTCTTCGTCGTCGTCTTGCTCGTCACCTTGAGCGGGATCCCAGTTCTCATTTACCGGTTCGTCTCCATCCGATAAATTACCGTCATTTAAACGCATTATTTCGGTCGGCGTTAGTAAAAAGCTTCGACGCCCTGTCGTCATCTCGTCATTAAAAGAGGCACTTTGAGCGGATGAAACCTCGCGTTTACCTTCAAATGCACTCGCCAATTCCGCCTCTCCTTCCTCCCCGAGATCAACCAGCGCAGTGTACACTTCTCGACGTAAAGAACTCACTCGTTTCTCCACGCTGTAAAGTGTGTCATGCTTCGGATTGCTATCCGGACGGGATGCTATCTCTGTAATTGTTTCAATCAACGCTGGCTTAGCTAGTAATTCGTCAACTCCAGAGTCCGTTCCAGCAATTTGTACTAGAATCTTCAGTAACGAGCATCCAATATTCAAGGAGATCAAATCCCCGTCAGATTCGAGGTAGACAGCAGGGATCACCTCTGCTGCCTTTTCCACCAATCCGTTAGCTGCTTTATGGTCACATTTATCCCACGCGACGTCGTAGATTATATTCGAATACGCGCCGTCATTCGCATTGGATATTATAACCGGCATTAGCTCGTCAGTATTCACCTTCGAGTAAAGTGAACTAGTATCTGGAAAATCGACATTCGAGCCAAAAACTTTCTCGAACCAGGATTTTTCGTTGCGATTCTGTAGTCCGTCGGTACGTTTGAGAATGTTGGGGTTATTATCCATCCGGATGTGAGCTAGGGTGTCAATTTGTGGCGGGTATCTTGTATCGGACGGGGTGTCGGGGAAATTTTGAGCTGAGTTGGATGCATGATACTCGAGCGACAGAACCTGGGCAATATCTCTCGATCCTCGCACTTCTACAGTGATCCCTGGTCTTAAAAACTCGAAGCCTCCACTAAGGAAGTACAAGCAGCCTACCGATTCCACACACTTGACGGTAGAGAAACAAAGTACGTGCTTTCCAAACTGAATACCACAAATTTCAGGCTCGACGTCTCGAGAATTCGAAAAATTCCGGGTAATATTCGAACTCACTCGAATAATACTCTGGCGCCACGTACCGTTCGAATTTCTGAAAAGCCGCTGTAGAAGCTGGTTTAGTTCATTCGCCAGCATCAGACTCTGCCGCTTCGACGACTGGTACCGCCTCTCGACATCATTTTCTAGATCGAATTGTAGCTCGGTGTCTCGAACCTCAAGAGAAAATTGATTACCATGAATTCCACGAGCCAACATCAGTGTCCATGGCACCACAGCAGCCTCGCTGGCTTCTAAAGTCCTTTGTGGACATTTGTTCAAGCAGAATCCGATCATTCGGAGCACTTGCTGGACGAAAACATCCTCCAATGTGTAGAATCCAAGGGCCTCTGGCGTCTCTTGTACCAGTACTTTCGAAGCATCCACGGGGTGTTGAAGAGGTAGTAGAGCACACAAGACACGTAACGCGGACTGCTGTACCACTGCTGAGTTGGTACCGAGAAACGTACCCCAAATGAGCTTCATCCAATCGTAAAATTGGGAACGGAAGTGAATTATTCCTTCAGATGAAGTGCTGAGTAGGATGAGTAAAGCGTGCAACTCCACGAGTTTCGAATGGTCATCGTCCCGTTCACAAAGTCCAGAAGGAGATTTTTTCTCGTCGTAAACGATGCGAACGTGGATGGGAGACAACGAGCGATTGTGGAAGCGGAAGTGGCTCAACCAGCCGTCGAAACACCGGAACGCGCCTGATGTGTGATCCGGAATATTCATTCCGGAGTCCCAATGAACGCCTTTCATGATCCCAAGTGAGCGTGACAGAAAGCCAATAGCCGAAGAGACGGAGGACGTAGTTTGCGTCATTGGGAATCTTCCGAAATGAAGCGGAAGATCCACGTTCCCAGCCGCCCATATAGCAGTACTTTGCGCTACTAACGAGCGTTGACAGTCGAGAATACCGTTCAAATAGAGGCGTATTTTCATGGCTTCTAACACTATCGCCACGTGGACCCATTTCCCGCTTGCTACGCCTTGTTTCGACATCATTCTCTCCCATATTCGGCCCTTAATAGGCAGCTCTCCAGCGTCTCCTTCTCGGTCTATATCCATGAGAATGCCCACTTCTAGTTGCCAATTACCAGAGCTTTCAGGTAGGAGTAGTAAGTACAGCGATATCTCACGTACAGCACCTCGAATAAATATCAATTGACGGTCTTGCGGGGTATCAGACACGTCAAAAAGATCATTATCCGTTCGTGTACCCGACTGGCTGTTAACAAAAAGCCACGTCGTGACACTAAACTCATTCGGTTTAAGTAACGGAGACATAGCTGTAGTCGTCTCGGAAGCAGAGATCATGTCATCGTAGCTGCACGTCACTCCTTTACTCTGAGCGGAGAATCGTTGCGGCGACGTAATGACCTCAAAACTCCTACGGACCGCCACAGGAACTGTGAGATTTGATTCGATCGGCTTCGCGTTATCCACAGCGAGTTGTAGAGGCAAAAATCGATTCGAGATCGAGATGGCTTCACTATATAATAACCGTGATACGCCCGACAATACAGGGAACGTGGGGACGTAGATATCTCCGCTTGATGCGTTTTGTACTGCGAAGTGAGCGCAGATATACCTGAACAGAACCCACAACGTCTCTTTTAGTCGCGAGAGCTGTTTTTTTACGATGAATTGAGGATTTGGTCCTCCGTTTGCGTCGCAATTGTCATACGAAAACTGCTGCATCATTTCTCGAATAACGTCAAGAATTCCAATGTCACTCACAAATTCGAATTGCTCCTCATTGAAGTGGATCCCCCACACACTCAGCAGCATAATAACGATCCAGAACGAACTGGTACCGTCCAGGTCTCCCGAGTTTATCAGCTTTGCAGCCTTGTCGGTTATCATGTCAGTTAATTGTCCGATAAACTCGTAAAAGGTTTCATTCTTTAGACTCGAGTAGAAGTACCCAGCGTTGTGGGATGCGAGCAGTGGAGTCGACGATTGGAACACAAAAACCTGTGAGATCTGATAAACAACGTCGGTTTGGATCGAGTCAAACGAGACCATAGTGAGGAGTTCCCACAGTGTTTCAAGGCCTCGAATCGAGCAACTAACACGTCGACACGGATCGACCAGTAGCGTTCGGATTGCGTCCGTAGAAGACACGCGCTCGTCCGACAAAATATAGGCCAGCACTTCCTGAGAAACATGATTTTGTCGGTTCGTTTGGAGATCTGTAGCAGCAGATTTCCAGCGGATAATCGTGTGAACAATTGTCCGTATTCGTCTCCATTTGGACGTTGGGAACGCGACCAGAAAGGGCGATTTCTCGTCCGTGTATGTAGCGTGAAGATGCCGTTTAACGGATGAAGAAGAGACGCTAAAAGTTGAGCTGGCAGAGACGAGGAACGCTGGATCATATGGTGCGATGTAGCCGGCATCTAGCTGAAGATTCCTGTGTTCTTGCTCTTCGTGGACATTTAGAAATAGCAGAAGGTTACATCGATCCAGAATCGTTTGTTGAAGAGCAGAAATGCGATCCAAAGCGCTTAAATCCGAGTCTTTCTGGGGCAGATTCTTGATCTCCGTCTTCTTAGTGGCCACACGTCGTCGCAACTGAGCAACAAACTGCCACAAACGCATGAAACTTCGAGGGGAAGATCGATTCTGCGTAGTATTTCTAAATCCCAAAGCGAAGTGATACGCCTGAGTGCCGAGCATGTTGTGATGAAGCAGTGCTGCGAAGCACGCCGCCTCTATCTGCGTGTCATTTACTGAGTGCGTCGAAGCCTTGGAGAGTCGAGACTGTCGCAAGATCATTCGATATGACGGGTCTTTCCTTGCGTAGCTATCTCGCACCCAGTCACACAACTTCACTTCGTTTTGGGTCTCGGAATTTGTTCCTTGTTGAAGCAAAATCAGGAATTTGTGAACGGAAGCAGGTCGAAATATCTCTCCGTAGTTTATATCCGTAGGTTGTTGCCAGTCTGGGGTAATATCGTCGTTTTCCGACGCTGGAGGGAGTATTAACGAGAACGGTGGGGTATTAAGTCCCAGAGGTGCTGCCAGTACTGGGAACGGCGTGTGTTTAACCGTTCGACCCTGTTGCGAACTCTGTGGGTCCGTTTGTGTGATGTTTTGCGTCAGGTAGTTGGCGTTCAAGCCACCTCTGAGTAACGAGCTCGTTAGCCAACGAGCTGAAAGTTTCGTGGTACCGTGGTCGCCCTGGTAAGTAAAATACGGGTCTCCACTCACTAGCGTCACTGCCATCTCAGCTGTCAGTACAGCCAGCTCTTTTTCCAGTCGGTAGAGCCACGGCATCGTCATCGCATCGGACGCTGACACTCCTTTTCTTGCCGTTTGACCCTCCGTAAGTAATTTACTTTCGCTCTTACGTCGAAAGTTACCAGTGCCGTAACTTTCTTTCTCTGACGATCGAGAATGTAAAGAAGAGCCCATCGTTTCCACAAAATCTTTCTCGGCTTGTTGCGCGTCGCTATCTTGTTGATTAAGCCCATCTAACAGCCTCAGTAAGTTCTTCAACCTCGGCAACAAAGTTGCCGCGAACAGAGAATTGTTACTAAACTCAAACAAACTTACCACTAGTAGTGGTAAAAACTGGCCAGCAATCGAATGTTCCATAGTCTCCAATACCTTCCCGCGTAAGGACTCATCCCCACATTCGAAGCTTGCGTACCCATTCGTTGGACTAGGCATCGTCTCCATGGAACATACCTGGCCTAGCACTTCGCAGCATTGTCCTAAAGCTGCAACTACGAACTCAATGAAGCAACGCCAGGACCGCGGAACACGATCCAAATCGTGTTCATCCACACGAAATACTCGGTCAACCACAGCAGCTACTCGCTCTTTAATTCCAGCAACGAGTTGTGCCTTTGGGTCCTCTTTTAAAGTCCACTCCGGAGTGCTTGCAGCCCAACTAGAGAGATGTTTCTGCAGGCCAGCGAGGGTGTTAAAGAACGCTCTTAACGTGCCTTCTTGTCGTGGGTTAACGTCAGCTACTACGTCTCCTAACCGTCTTGAGAAATCGGCAGCGATACGTTCGAGAAGAACTTGATACACTTCAGTTATTATCGACGTTCTAACGTCTTCATTCTCTTGCGGAACAGCAGATATCAAAGGTAAAAACCGGACGATCAGCGAATCTTCCGTTAGTCTCCTTAAAAGCGGCTCAAGTAGCAGCGATTTCGACTTCGGTAACTTATCAATAAGCCACAGATCACGTCGACAAAGCAGGCCACACGAATGTTCCGGGTTGTCTCTTGCGAGCTCGTGCATCGTGTGCATACAGAACTGACGCCGAAGACATTGACACGGGAAGAAGAGCTCAAATCCCTGCATCAACGTGGCCACAGCGTCTTCCGCAATTCTACCGACATGTTCGCCTTCATTTGGTGAATTTTCGAGAATGTTACAAACATTCCGTCGACTTTTGAGGTCAACTAGCGATAGTAACACGTCACGAACTTGAAGAATTGCTACGCGCATACATTCCAGCTCAGTGTTACGTGACGTGGCGTCTGAAGAGACTAAGATGACTGTCTTGGCCAGGCCGGATCGTAACATTTGCGACAGATTCGCTTGGAGAATGCGCAGAGTTGCCAGGATCATGTACATCTGAAGTCGTGGAGAAGAGAAACACGCCGCTAGCTGAGCGTTTGTCTCCATCTTCTTCGTACTGAGATGTTTCAATAAAACCGCGAGACTTTCAAACGTAGCGCTGCAATTATGGATCGCAAACGCCTCAAATGTTCCGTCGAAAGTGAAGCTTGCATCGAACGAACAATTTGACCTCGTTAGTGTGTCAATGGCACTAAATGACGGATGCTGTAACATGGGGTAACTTCCTGCTTTGGGGGTAAAAGGCTGACATAATCGATCGAGTTGGGCGAGTATCACAACAGCCACTGACAGGGCATCTGTTGAGTCCGTGGAACTCGAATTTCCTCTGTCTTCATCTCGAGAATCCTCCATTGCTGGCACTTCAACAGCAGTATCCATGTCATTAAACCCAGGGAGTTCCGGGTCGAGTAGTAGCTGGACGGTCGCAGAAGACAGGATGGTCGAATGTGTGATCCCGCTTGAAGCACTCACCTCTTCCTTGTCATTTCCCGAATCTTGTTCGTTCTTGTCGTCCTCTTTCCCTCCCGTAAGGACTACAGTGTGGTAAAAACCGGCAGCAACCAACGCGATTCTCTTCCCCACAAAATCGTCAATAGGAAATGGGTACACCCGTTCAGTCGTATCCCCTGTACCCAATTGGCCGTGGTTATTACGCCCGAAAACGTACATAACGCCGTTATCCGAGACAGCGATTGTATGGTAACATCCACATGCTATACGGACGATATCTTTCCCTTCTAACTCGTCAATTAACCTCGCATTCGAGAATCTCTGCTGCTGAAGTTGGAGATTACTCGTCGAGCTCGCATTCGAGCGACCTAGACCGAGTTGGCCGTAGTCATTCCGCCCAAAGGCGAACAAATGCGCCCCACTACAGAGAGCTATCGTATGGTAATATCCGCATCGAATCTCCAGACATTCTTGGCGTTCCAAGCCGCCTCGTACCTGTACAGGAGCGAGTTGGTTCTCCATAGTGTCAATACCCAATTGACCGTAATCATTTTTCCCAAACGCGAAGGCTTTACCACTAACTGTGACCACCATCGTGTGGTATTGTCCACATGCGACCGAAACGATTTGTTGGTCACTCAAAGCTTCGACGAATTGAGGAATTTTACGATCAATGGAGTCATTGTGACCCAATTGGCCGTAGTCGTTGCGTCCAAAAGTGTACAGATTCTGCAGATTTCCGTCCTCACAGGCCAGCACAGTATGGTAATAGCTACACGACACCAGTCGTACAATTTTATTCTCCAGACTTCGAATAATCTTTGGAACACTTTCGCTTGTCGTGTTGCCGTGCCCCAATTGGCCACGATAGTTGTACCCACACGTCGCTACCCGTCCATCCGTACTGACTAGAATCGTATGTTCGCATCCATTGTACGCGTGAGCTTGAGAACTCCCACTGTCCATCTTTGGAATTTCGCTTAAATGACTCACTCGAGCGGTCCCTCCTTGTCCACATTGGCCATTGTCGTTATACCCGCACGTGAAAACTTTGCCGTCTGCAGTCAACACGACCGTGTGCTCGTTCCCAGCGCCGATCTGAATAATTTCCTTCTGTTGAAGTGCCTGGATCCGCTCGAAAGATTTCCGTGACGCCGTGTCTCCATGTCCGAGCTCTCCGTACGAATTCTGTCCACAGCTCCAGACTTCTCGTTCGCCCTCGTCTTCGTGGAATATCGTCGTATCATTCGACACAAACGCGTTCGGTGGTTTCCCTCGTGTCGGTACAGAAGCTTTGACACGGTCCAGCTCTACAAGTACGCACTGGACGTTGAGCGTTCGAAATTTCGGACACCTCGCGGTCAGGACTGGCGTGTCACTCTTAGTCGAGTCCCTCATCTTGGTCATATCCAGCGACAGACTTGCGTTCATCACCAACGCGTCCTTGAGCTCTTCCTTTGTCCTCTGTATATTCACGAGGTTGTTGCCTGGACTACTGTACAGCAGTCGATGATGCATTGCGAGACTCACAGTATGAGCACTCGTTTTGACCCCTTTCAATGTTTTTTTCTTAAACGTTTCCTGCGTCGTGCTATCTCCCAAGATTTCCGTTTGTGGTTTATTGGAATACGGACAAGACGCTCCAGGTTTAAAGTGTATCTGCGTCAAATCGTCTTCTCGTTTGGAATTAGGGAGGAGCTCCTCACTGCGCACAGTTCTGAGTGACGGGACGGAGGACGTGAGTAGCGAACGTGACGAAAGTCGTAGATCTTTCATCGACTCGGACGCGTTGTTGTTAACACCGAGAAGCACTTTAAGGACCACTAAGAAGTCTCTAATTGAGCCTGTGGCTGCGGCAAGGTGGATCAAGCCATTCACTGCGTTAGTACGGTCCATTACATCCTGTTCCGTGTTTCCAGACGAGATAGCCGGTAGTTTGGGGGACGTCGTAGGGAGTGTATAGGAGCGTGGACACATATCCAGCAAGAAACGCTGGATCTTGTCCGTAAACTCCAAGATCTCAGCTTCGGGTGAACATGTAGCCATACTGCGTGATGAGCTCCGAACGGTACCACTATTTCGTCTAGAACAGAGAGCTAGAAAGCCCATGGAGCGTAGAAATGGCAGTAGATCTTCAAGAAACTCGCGTCTTTGACTCACTGTAGCATCGTGTAAGTCGTTCAGTAAACACACGAGCACTTGGATGCCTAGTGTTGCTTCCCTCGTCACTTTGTCCTTAGGTTTGGTTGGTCCAAAAAGGCCGACCGGGTCTTCTATAGTAGCCGACGGTAGTACAGTGTTCTCCAAGCTTTTCACGATGGATATATTCACTTGAACTGCTGCTATCCAGTGTCGATGCTGAGCAGCTACCGCCTCGTGCATGCTCTTCATTAATTGACGACGTAAGGCGATTAGCTGGTAGATTGGATTCGGGAACGTGCAGACCCAACGCAGTGCCTGTTTTAGGTCGGCTACCATGACGGCGGCCAGTTCTGGCTGCCGGAGGCGTCCGAGCACACACAGCGCGTTCGTGAGCTCCCGTTCATTCCGGTCTTCATTGTCGGTGGCTGCATCCGTCGTCGTGTCCTCTTTCGCGTCGAGTTCGTCGTCTTCCGACACCCCTCGGGCCGCTTTCGTCTGTGCCGCAAGCAACCATTGACGAATGGTCCTGTCCGGCACTAAGAGCACCGTCTCATTATGTGCCGAACGACCTGTTCGACGGGCGCCTTGCGTAATTTCGATGCGTCTCAGTTGTTTGGCCAGGAATTTCTCGTCTCTCAGCTGGGCGAAGGTCAGACGACCCCACCGCAAGTCTGGACGTCCAGTAGTATTGGATGCGGCACTACGAGGCTCGTAGCCGGTGCCGGTGGCCGTCCCCGCGTCGCCACGCTGCATGGTGTGAGTCCTGCGATCACGAGAGGGAAATAGAACGACCGTTGGTCTCGCCGACCCTCCAATCGGACGATTTAAGCTCGATCTCCGTGCCATTCGGTCACCACCGAAGGTGCCGAATTCGAAGCAGAGCAATCCAGTCAATGACTTGAGTTTGCCACCTTTGTTCGCACCATCGTTTGAAGAAGATGACAATGCGCTCGTTCTCGTCACTTAACAATTTACTGCGTTGGTGCATTCTTTAACAACGATGACGCTGCTCAAGACACTTTTCTTGTTTTTCAATCTCGTTGTAGGACTGCAAGCTGCCTCGGGGATCGAGTACACTGACACCGGCATCGTTATTGTCGGTACGACAGAACTTCTGGGCGTCAACGTGACGGCCGGAACTTCTCACAAAGATCTCATCTCGTACGAGTTCGCGTCTTATATCGCCGTCCATTTCGCCGGCTTTAACCTGCCGGAAGGAGATTCGGTGGTCATCAGCTCCCCGGACGTGAATGTCGCGGTGTCACACACGTATACCGGTCGGGGACGACAACAGACCGGAACGTTCATCGCCAGTTTCGTGCCGGGTAATTCCGTCACCGTCACGTACACGTCTGTCGGACCGGCCTCTGCCGGTCAGGGATACCGCATCACGGGATTCTCTCGTGGTTACCCGACGATGCATCACGAGTCGGTTTGTGGCGATGGAGATCAGTCGCTTCCGGCAAAATGCTACGCGCCCGGCACCAACCTGTCCGAACATCTACCTGATGCGTATACAAAAGCTCAAGCTGTCGCCCGTCTACTGGTCAACGGCACGTACCTGTGCACCGGTTGGCTTGGTGGCAGTGAAGGACACTTGTTCACGAACCACCACTGCTTTGAGCAAGAAGACTGGGTGCTCACGACCGACATTGAGTTCGCTGCTGAGAGCTCGTCGTGTAGTGAACAGTGTGAGACACAGCTCGGCTGTCCCGGAACGCTCGTAGCCACGGCATCGACCCTTATCGCCGACAGTGAAGACATCGACTACTCGGTCGTGCAGTTACCGGACTGCGTCGATCTCTCTCCGTACGGATATCTGCAAATGCGTGAGTCTGGCCCGGTAGTAAACGAGTCGATCTACGTGCCGCAGCATCCGGACGGGTACGCGAAGCGCATCGTGAGCACTGTCGACCGTGGAGACAGCACGACAGTGCTAAGTGTCGGCAAGGACGGAAACTGTGGGACCGAACAGGTCGGACACAACGCAGATACTAAAGGCGGCTCGTCCGGCTCACCGTTGATATCTTCGAAGGATAATTTGGTGGTTGGGATCCACCATTGTGGCGGGTGTGCGAACACGGCGATCGACGTGCGTACTGTACTGGCGGACTTGGCGTCGAAGAATATCACAATAAAGAACCTCGTGGCAACGGTGGGAAGCAGTCAGCCGACGTACGCCCAGACGCCGTGTGCTGCTCAAATGCCCAAGAACGCCACGGCTCCTGGGCAGAATCATAATATGCCATGCCACGGATCGAATATGACCAACGTGACAACGACGACGTCGAACAGTACGGTGACAGTCACGACTTCGAACAGTTCGATCACCACGATGTCCAACTCGCCCATGCTCTCGCCTTTAGGGACAGCAAAAGTGTCGATTGCAGACGCTAAGAACATACCATCTCCAAACACTGACACGACGTCAACTTCCACTGTAACGTCCAAAAGCACGGCTGCACTCACGTCTGCCTCCGTGGTGACATCGTCAAAATCTACTGAATGGGCTTTATCTGATTCTGCGACGACTCCAACTACGTCGACAAACTCCTCAAATACGACAACAGTTACCAGTACAAATACTACATCTGCATCGACTACAGTGAAGACGGCAAGTAGAGAACTGATTGATTTTGGATCAGCTTCTGCAGCTTCGCCTACTTCGACTACGGCAGCGAATACTGTGGATAATGACTTAATCGTGGGAAAGCTCAAGGCTGCGGTTGGGATCGAACCCGAATGTACGCCCAACCCGACACCGGTGGCTAGGGTGACTACAACGCCGAGACCTACCACGCCTAACCCAACACCGGCTGCATCGGTGACAACGACGCCAAAGCCGATCTTGCCCAACCCGACGCCGGCGGCTAGTGTGACTGCAACGCCGAGACCTACCACGCCTAACCCGACGCCGGCTGCATCGGTGGCAACGACCCCAATCCCGACCACGCCGAACCCGACGCCGGCATCTAGCGTGACAATGACTCCGAAGACACCATCGCCCAACCTGACGCCGGCGGCTAGTGTGACTACAACGCCGAGACCTACCACGCCCAACCCGACACCGGCTACTTCGGTGACAACGACTTCAATGCCGACCACGCCGAACCCGACGCCGGCATCTAGAGTGACAACGACTCCGAAACCGCACTCGCCCAACCCGACGCCGGTGGCTAGGGTGACTTCAACGCCGAAACCTACCACGCCCAGCCCGACACCGGCTGTATCGGTGACAACGACACCATTGCCGACCACGCCGAACCCGACGCCGGCATCTAGCTTGACAACGACTCCGAAACCCCCCTCGCCCACACGACACCGGTGGCTAGTGTCACTACAACGCCGAATCCAACCGCGCTCATCCCGACTCCAGCTACATTGGCGACAACGACCCCAATGCCGACCACGCCGAACCCGACGCCGGCATCGAGCGTGACAATGACTCCGAAGACACCATCGCCCAACCCGACGCCGGCGGCTAGTGTGACTACAACGCCGAGACCTACCACGCCCAACCCGACGCCGGCTGGATCGTTGACAACGACTGCAATGCCGACCATGCCGAACCCGACGCCGGCATCGAGCGTGACAACGACTCGGAAGCCACCATCGCCTAACCCGACGCCGGTGGCTAGGGTGACTTCAACGCCGAAACCTACCACGCCCAGCCGGACACCGGCTGTATCGGTGACAACGACACCATTGCCGACCCAGCCGAACCCGACGCCGGCATCTAGCGTGACAACGACTCCGAAACCTACCGCGCCCAACCCGACACCGGCATCTAGCGTGACAACGACTCCGAAACCGCACTCGCCCAACCCGACACCGGTGGCTAGTGTCACTACAACGCCGAATCCAACCGCGCTCATCCCGACTCCAGCTACATTGGCGACAACGACCCCAATGCCGACCACGCCGAGCCCGACGCCGGCATCTAGCGTGACAACGACTCCGAAACCTACCGCGCCCAACCCGACACCGGCATCTAGCGTGACAACGACTCCGAAGCCGCACTCGCCCAACCCGACACCGGTGGCTAGTGTCACTACAACGCCGAATCCAACCGCGCTCATCCCGACTCCAGCTACATCGGCGACAACGACCCCAATGCCGACCACGCCCAACACGACGCCGGCGGCTAGTGTGACTACAACGCCGAGACCTACCACGCCCAACCCGACGCCGGCTGCATCGGTGACAACGACTGCAATGCCGACCACGCCGAACCCGACGCCGGCATCGAGCGTGACAACGACTCGGAAGACACCATCGCCTAACCCGACGCCGGTGGCTAGGGTGACTTCAACGCCGAAACCTACCACGCCCAGCCGGACACCGGCTGTATCGGTGACAACGACACCATTGCCGACCACGCCGAACCCGACGCCGGCATCTAGCTTGACAACGACTCCGAAACCTACCGCGCCCAACCCGAGACCGGCATCTAGCGTGACAACGACTCCGAAACCGCACTCGCCCAACCCGACACCGGGGGCTAGTGGCACTACAACGCCGAATCCAACCGCGCTCATCCCGACTCCAGCTACATTGGCGACAACGACCCCGATGCCGACCACGCCGAAACCCGACGCCGGCAACGAGCGTGAAAAGACTCCGAAGACACCATCGCCCAACCCGACGCCGGCGGCTAGTGTGACTACACAGCCGAGACCTACCACGCCCAACCCGACACCGGCTGCATCGGGTGACAACGACTGCAATGCCGACCATGCCGAACCCGACGCCGGCATCGAGCGTGACAACGACTTTGAAGACACCATCGCCCAACCCGACGCCGGCGGCTAGTGTGTCTACAACGCTGAGACCTACCACGCCCAACCCGACGCCGGCATCGAGCGTGACAATGACTCCGAAGACACCATCGCCCAACCCGACGCCGGCGGCTAGTGTGACTACAACGCCGAGACCTACCACGCTCATCCCGACTCCAGCTACATCGGCGACAACGACCCCAATGCCGACCACGCCGAACCCGACGCCGGCATCGAGCGTGACAATGACTCCGAAGACACCATCGCCCAACCCGACGCCGGCGGCTAGTGTGACTACAACGCCGAGACCTACCACGCCCAACCCGACGCCGGCTACTTCGGTGACAACGACTGCAATGCCGACCACGCCGAACCCGACGCCGGCATCGAGCGTGACAATGACTCCGAAGACACCATCGCCCAACCCGACGCCGGCGGCTAGTGTGACTACAACGCCGAGACCTACCACGCCCAACCCGACGCCGGCTACTTCGGTGACAACGACTGCAATGCCGACCACGCCGAACCCGACGCCGGCATCGAGCGTGACAACGACTTTGAAGACACCATCGCCCAACCCGACACCAGCGGCTAGTGTGACAACCACGCTGAAGCCTACCACACCGTGCCCGACACTGGCTGCATTGGTGACAACGACGCCAAAGCCTATCTTGCCCAACCCGACACCGGCGACTAGCGTCAGTTTAGCTTCGAAACCTGTGACAGGTAGAAGGGATGGCTGGGGGGATGCTGTTCAACACTAAATACCTCTCGCGGTGTCATCCATTCGAGACCTCTGGCCTCCTCTGTAAGCTGCGAAGGAGCCCCTGTCCGTGATTTTCTATTCTTTATTTCTTTTTCACAAAATGCTACCTGGTAGTAGTATGTCTATCGGTTTGATTGTGCACAAGGATCGCGACGAGATTTCGCCTTTTACTCAGCGAGATCAGCCATCACTTGCGAAGCTTGTTGTCCTTGTAGGCTTACAGCGAAAAGTCCTCATACGTGAGGTTATGCCATCCTACGACGAGCGCCTCGGTCGTAACCAAAGAAGAAACCGCCAGGTGGTGCGAACATGCAGACGATGACGGGATGGCTTCTGATCAAATTACAACTTTTTTCTCGCCATCCGAGATCTATGGTAAGTATGAAAACAAAAACTCGATGACGGACCGGTATTCTTCACTACCTACAGTGTAGTGAACCACCTCGGTTGTTTGGTTGGTGCCTTGACCAGCGGCTACGTTGCTGATCGATTCGGCCGTCGTGCTACGATATTCTCGGCTATCACCTTCTGCGTTGGCACTTGCTGGCTGTGTCTTACCCCGTTTTAAGAACACACGGTGATTTTGTTATTCCGTCTCATTGGAACCATCTACTGCTCGGAGATCGTCCCGCTGAGCGTTCGTGCATGCTACGAACTCGGTACAATCATGACAGCAGTAGTTCCGGTAATCGAACTTTAAGATCTACGGCGTCTTGCGGGCCTTGCCGACATCCAGACAGATTACACGTCGACTTCGAAAAAAATGAACCTCGTTATTTAAAAAAACGTTGCTGCCCACAGTTTGACCACTGATAGGAGGCGACTGATGAGAGCTGCGTTTAAAAGGGTCGATTACCACTAAGCCGCATCGTGAAGTGCCTTAACAAACCCATCGGCGAATGTTTACTACATGTAAACTTAAACCTTTTCTGCCGATGACAATTGTTTAGTGACGTTCCTAGAGTCTGAATGAAAGAAGCCCGGCACATGTACGACATGTTGTTCGACAGGATAGTGCACAACGTCGGGATCTCCGCATGCATTCCGCTACAGCTTCCAAGACAACAAGGTCCGCTTTCTGAAGTTGTCACCGTCTCAAATGCAGGATTGCAGTTTTTGTCTCGCAGACGACACTCAGAGACGGGCCCGGTCACGCTTGACAGGCCATCCTGAAGCAGAGGCAAGACTATGCGCCTGGTTCTGAAGGTCCCGAGCCGACGATGGAGAAATGCGCCGAGCGTGGACGCCTCGATTCATTCCTGCGCACGTACGATCATTCCTGAATTTGCTTTCGGACAAGGAGCATCTCCTCTCGGACATCTTGACGACTCAGTGCCACGTAACCAAGCTCTGGTCCCACATGGCGCCCAGCGTGAGCGTCCACAGCTTCCACGACGCGGACACCCCGACGACGGGCAGTACGCGCTACGCCATCATCGTGTGCGCGTTCGCTTCGCTCGGTGGGTTTTTCTTCGGCTACGACCAGGGTGTGACGTCCGGCGTGTTGATTATGGATTCGTTCCTGAACGACTACTGCGTCGGGTGGCACAACTTCACCTACGATGACTGCACCCGGTCGTCTTCGGACCTCCCGGGACAGTGGACGAGCTTCACCGTGTGGTACAACATGGTCTACAACCTTGGTTGTCTGGTTGGTGCTCTGATTGGCGGCTACGTCGCGGACAGGTACGGTCGTCGAGCTACGATTTTCTCCGCCGGCGTCCTGTTCTGCATCGGGACGACGTGGGTTTGTCTAAACCCCGCACAGGATCACACGCTCATGTACATTGCGCGTATCGTACAGGGCTTCGGCGTCGGCAACTCATCGTTCTCACTCCCACTGTTCGGATCTGAGATGGCCCCGAAGGAGCTGCGCGCGCGTCTGTCCGGTTTGATGGTGCTGCCCGTCACATTCGGTCAGTGGCTCGCTAACCTTATCAACATCCTCGTCATGGACGACAGCAACGGCTGGCGTATTAGTAACGCCGTATCGATGATCCCTCCGGTGATCGTCATGTGCGGCATCTTCTGCGTGCCCGAGAGTCCTCGTTGGACGTGTCAGCAGAAGGGCAGGGAAGAGGCTGAGGCGGTTCTTAAGCGGCTACGACAGACGGACGACGTACGCCATGAGCTCGAAGCGATCGGTGACCAGATTAACCAAGAAGAGACTGGGAACAAAGGCATGGCTGGACTGTGGGAACCCACGGTGCGACGACGTGTGTTCATCGCCATGGCGCTACAGCTCGGCCAACAGGCGACTGGTATCAACCCCATTATGACGTACGGGTCGCTTATTTTCAAGGACATCACAGGTGCCGGTCTCTACGCTTCGCTCCTTCTAAGCGGCGTCAACTGCTTGAGTACCACACCTGGTTTGATTTGGTTGGATAAGTACGGACGCCGCTATATGGCCATGATCGGCGCTGTAGGCATGGTGATCGGCCACCTGTTCGCTGCTATTCTGTTCACGGCGATCTGCGACGGCAACGTCGACGACTCGGGCTGCCCTTCGGTCGGCGGATGGTTTATTTGCTTAGGTACAGCTTTCTTCGTCTTCAGCTATGCCGTGTCGTGGGGCGCTCTACCTTGGATCTACTGCTCGGAGATTTTCCCACTCAACGTACGTGCGTCTGCTGTGTCTGTGGCTACTGCAGCCAACTGGATCGGTGCCGCCATGACGGAAGTCGTCAAGCTCTTCCCGTACCTGAACATCAGCGGTGTATTCTTCATGTTCGCTGGACTCGCACTACTATGCGGCCTGTTCATCTACTTCTACTGCCCAGAGACCAAGGGCATTCGACTTGAGGACATCGAGACACTCTTCAGCCGCAGTTACCACACGGCTACGTCACCGTCCTACGGCGCGGTCAAGACCCCTGTGGCTGCTACCGACAAGAGCCCAGTCTAAGATTTTGAAAACCTGTCAAGCAATTTACTATAATACAACTGTAGTTTGTCGAATTTGTCGAAAGCTGTGATGCGCAAACAACTACTATTGTAATATTAAACCCTGTGGATAACGTGAAGCCGATCGAATCAAATCTCACAGTTCCTGTGGCCGTACGTAGGAGTTTTGAGGTCATTACGTCGCCGCAACGATTCTCCGCTCAGAGTAAAGGAGTGACGTGCAGCTACGATGACATGATCTCTGCTTCCGAGACGACTACAACTATGTCTCCGTTACTTAAACCGAATGAGTTTATTGTCACGACGTGGCTTTTTGTTAACAGCCAGTCGGGTACACGAACGGATAATGATCTTTTTGACGTGTCTGATACCCCGCAAGACCGTCAATTGATATTTATTCGAGGTGCTGTACGTGAGATATCGCTGTACTTACTACTCCTACCTGAAAGCTCTGGTAATTGGCAACTAGAAGTGGGCATTCTCATGGATATAGACCGAGAAGGAGACGCTGGAGAGTTGCCTATTAAGGGCCGAATATGGGAGAGAATGATGTCGAAACAAGGCGTAGCAAGCGGGAAATGGGTCCACGTGGCGATAGTGTTAGAAGCCATGAAAATACGCCTCTATTTGAACGGTATTCTCGACTGTCAACGCTCGTTAGTAGCGCAAAGTACTGCTATATGGGCGGCTGGGAACGTGGATCTTCCGCTTCATTTCGGAAGATTCCCAATGACGCAAACTACGTCCTCCGTCTCTTCGGCTATGGGCTTTCTGTCACGCTCACTTGGGATCATGAAAGGCGTTCATTGGGACTTCGGAATGAATATTCCGGATCACAAATCAGGCGCGTTCCGGTGTTTCGACGGCTGGTTGAGCCACTTCCGCTTCCACAATCGCTCGTTGTCTCCCATCCACGTTCGCATCGTTTACGACGAGAAGAAAACTCCTTCTGGACTTTGTGAACGGGACGATGACCACTCGAAACTCGTGGAGTTGCACGCTTTACTCATCCTACTCAGCACTTCATCTGAAGGAATAATTCACTTCCGTTCCCAATTTTACGATTGGATGAAGCTCATTTGGGGTACGTTTCTCGGTACCAACTCAGCAGTGGTACAGCAGTCCGCGTTACGTGTCTTGTGTGCTCTACTACCTCTTCAACACCCCGTGGATGCTTCGAAAGTGCTGGTACAAGAGACGCCAGAGGCTCTTGGATTCTACACATTGGAGGATGTTTTCGTCCAGCAAGTGCTCCGAATGATCGGATTCTGCTTGAACAAATGTCCACAAAGGACTTTAGAAGCCAGCGAGGCTGCTGTGGTGCCATGGACACTGATGTTGGCTCGTGGAATTCATGGTAATCAATTTTCTCTTGAGGTTCGAGACACCGAGCTACAATTCGATCTAGAAAATGATGTCGAGAGGCGGTACCAGTCGTCGAAGCGGCAGAGTCTGATGCTGGCGAATGAACTAAACCAGCTTCTACAGCGGCTTTTCAGAAATTCGAACGGTACGTGGCGCCAGAGTATTATTCGAGTGAGTTCGAATATTACCCGGAATTTTTCGAATTCTCGAGACGTCGAGCCTGAAATTTGTGGTATTCAGTTTGGAAAGCACGTACTTTGTCTCTCTACCGTCAAGTGTGTGGAATCTGTAGGCTGCTTGTACTTCCTTAGTGGAGGCTTCGAGTTTTTAAGACCAGGGATCACTGTAGAAGTGCGAGGATCGAGAGATATCGCCCAGGTTCTGTCGCTCGAGTATCGTGCATCCAACTCAGCTCAAAATCCCCCCGAGAACCCGTCCGATACAAGATACCCGCCACAAATTGACACCCTAGCTCACATCCGGATAAAGAATAACCCCAACATTCTCAAACGTACCGACGGACTACAGAATCGCAACGAAAAATCCTGGTTTGAGAAAGTTTTTGGCTCGAATGTCGATTTTCCAGATACTAGTTCACTTTACTCGAAGGTGAATACTGACGAGCTAATGCCGGTTATAATATCCAATGCGAATGACGGCGCGTATTCGAATATAATCTACGACGTCGCGTGGGATAAATGTGACCATAAAGCAGCTAACGGATTGGTGGAAAAGGCAGCAGAGGTGATTCCTGCTATCTATACCGACCCTGATAGGGGATTTGATCTTCTTAAATATTGGATGCTCGTTACTGAAAATTATAGTACAAATTGCTGGAACGGACTCTGGAGTTGACATATTACTAGCTAAGCCAGCGTTGATTGAAACAATTACAGAGATAGCATCCCGTCCGGGATAGCAATCCGAAGCATGACACACTTTACAGCGTGGAGAAACGAGTGAGTTCTTTACGTCGAGAAGTGTACACTGCACTGGTTGATCTTGGGGAGGAAGGAGAGGCGGAATTGGCGAGTGCATTTGAAGGTAAACGCGAGGTTTCATCCGCTCAAAGTGCCTCTTTTAATGACGAGATGACGACAGGGCGTCGAAGCTTTTTACTAACGCCGACCGAAGTAATGCGTTTAAATGACGGTAATTTATCGGATGGAGACGAACCGGTAAATGAGAACTGGGAAGGTGACGAGCAAGATGACGACGAAGACGACGAGGAAGACGAGAGTTTAGACGATGGAGAGAATGACGACGACGAAGACGACGCTGAAGAAAATAGAGCGGAGTTCGTGGAGGAGCTGATGCTGATGGGGTTTCCGGAAGATTGGTGCGTGCTGGCGTTAAAGCAAACCGAGAACGATATCGTCAATGCGTCGGCTTGGATTGTGGACAATCTGGAATATCTGAGTAAGTTACAGTCCACATTGGATAAAGAACGCGATAAGGGACGAGATTCTCCTCGTTTCGACGAAGAAGAGGACGACGTCGTGAATACTGACGATATACCGAGCGGTAGTACGCACGTTCCGTCATTAAGTGCGACTGTTAACATGACAGAGGACGCCGAGAACGATATGGATGTCCCTCATTTAAATGACAAAGAAATGGGGAGAAAATTGTTTGCGGAAATGTATTTTCCTTTCGAAGATGGAGGTTTCTTGTCGAATACCAAGTCGCGTTTTATGAAATCATGGCGAGCTGACGCCATAGAAACGAAAGTGAAGAGAGAATTGAACCAACTTGACCTTCAAGATCTGGTCCGCCAGCTGCGAGAATTCGAGAACACGTTGTCAATCCTGTACGCTCGTCAGATTATGTCCACAGTGTTACATCAGACAAGGTCAGTACCGGTTTTGATACCGTTTAAACAGTGGTTCAAGCTGCTAAAACTCGCTGGATTACGTGGGGATCAATTCGCAATTATTGTGCGAAATTCGTCGACACAGTTGCAAAAATTATCTATTGATGAAGTATTTTCAAAGTCGATTCGATATTTGATCCAGCACGACGCAGCTTTCGTTGCGTCAGCGTTCGAATTCTGCCTTGAAGAACTGGAAACAGCAGCAGCTGGTAAAGCGTACGAAGCTGTTTTATGGACGCAACGGGAGCTCCATCGTCCAGATCAAATTGTGCTGGAAGAGCCAGGAATTGAAATTGTTATTTGGCTGCTAGACGCGCTACTAGCAGCTTCTACACACTCGTCATTGTGTCTTTCTGTTGATGCTGCGAAGATTATTTTACGCCGTCTACGACGTTGTCTTGGCACGACGAATTTGCCGCTGAAGTTTGTCATCCTTCGCACTATCAGCAGAGTATTGAGAGCCATAGAAAATGTCGACAAAGACATGGTAAACGAGGCACAACTGGTCGTCCAAGACTTCTTAACTGCAGCTGTTGTAAGACACAGTCGCGAGTTGAGTCAAGGTCGACTGTTATTCTCTCAGTATCTCCAGGGGTACGTGGAACTGCTGCACGTTCTACAGGGCGTTACTGGGTTTAACGTGGCCCCAACACCTGCCGCTCATATGGTCGCTAGTAGCAGTGGAGATGCGTCGGAATCGGAAGGTTGTTTGCTGCTGTATGACCGCAAACGCACTCGCAGTAGCTTGTTATCCTTCGCAGACGACAACCTCAGTGTGTCGTACTCTGGGAATGAGGTATGGAAAGCTGCGTGCGCCGTCACGAGCTTCTCGACTGGCGTGCATTCATGGCTGGTGCGTATTGAAAAGTCTAGTTCTCCGTATCTCTTTGTAGGGGTCGCTACTCGACAAGCGAACTTGGATTCATTCCTTGGAGCGGACGATCAATCCTGGGGTTTTATTGGCGATAAAGCACTGTACTACCAGCGGAACCGCATACGAGCATACGGCGAGACATTCACGGAAGGAGATTGCATTGGGTTACGGCTGGATTGCGAGAAAGGCGAGCTTTCGTTTAGTAAAAATGGAGTGGATTTGGGTGTGGCGTTCGATAATATTGTGGGTTCAGTGTCCCCCGCTGTGGCCTTTTACTCGCGACATCAGAAGATCTCCTTCGTTAAGGATAGTTGTACCGGTGAGACTAATATACCTCCGACTGGAGAGGTAGAAGACGCGGGTGTGGAGGACTGTTTAATAGCCTGTGAGCTGATGGCCAACTGGGTGGATAAAAGTCCCATGCGAGTGGAAATGGCTACTGCTACGTTCGAAATGACGGCAGGATGGCTCGCCGGATCCATTAAACACGTTACCACGCGATCCGGGAAATCCCTCTGGGTGGATGTTACGCGAGGAACATGTGAAAAAGCTGGGTTTTATTGCGATGATAAAGTCCGCACACCTCGTGGGAATGGAGTTGTAATGGGCGTGGCAGGCGGACGGATCTGGGTGGAAGTCGACAATGAACCTGGAGCGTGGTTCTTCCATCCGTCCAAACTACGTTTAGTGGCGAGCGCAACAACACCCAGTTCCACTACTCCAGTTGACAACTTAAATATCCCACCAGACTCTTTAAATGACCCACATTTGGGTTCAAAAGTGGACATATCTTCGCCCTTTACTCTTTCTCGAGAAGAACTCGTTGAGTATGGGGAACATTATTTGTGGACTGTAGCAGTGGATCGTGAGCTTCTAAGTGTGATTGACGATTTCTGTGAGGTATCTCGCACTAGTCCGTGGAATCTGACACCCAATCAACTGCTCAATGTTGTCAAAGAGAAGACTGCTGTACTAGAGCTTACGTCCTTTAGTAATGTACTTGCGATGCCTCAGCCTGACAAGATGATCGTCGCACGGCTCGCAATACTGCGCTTCTGCAACATGTACATCAGTCGCGCTTTACCCTTTTTCGACCTCTCATGGCACTACTTTTTACCGGATTCCAACTCATTACCGTGTCGACTAGTGTCACAATGTCGCGGCAGTCTCTTTGTCTGTGTAAAAAACACACTTTGGACGCCGTTGATGGAAAAAACCGCTAATTCTCCCAAAAAATCTGACGACGAGTACGATTATCCCGAAGATTTACCGCAGCTACACGTGAACCGGCTGAAGGCAGCAGCAGCAAAATGTCACGAAGGAACAGTCAGCAGTTTGCTCTCATCCCTCTTTGGCCAGTCGTTTGAAGAGCTCCATTTCTTACCTATTAAAACGCTACGTATGGTCTACTCCCACCCAATGGATGACGGTCAATTACGAAGCTTTAAAGTCAAGTTCGAGGGCGAAGGAGTGGATGACTATGGTGGTCCATATCGAGAGTTCTTTTCGCAATTCTTCGCCGAGTTACAGATGCTTAACGTACCCGAAAGCGAAGATAATGGGTCCACAAGTTCGGAGCATTCTGCGAATGGAGGACCCAGTAGTACGTCGCTGAAAGTGGACCCCAATGTATCCGTATCAGCGTGTGTCTTGCCCTTCCTTCTGCCTAGTCCGAATTGGCGGAATTGCGTTGGAGCCAACCGTGAGAAATTCGTACTTAATGGAGCTCTTATCGAGCGTCAAATACATGATAAGAAGGTATCGTGTTTATCTGGAGAAAGCGCTGAAGAGAAACGACAACTTTATTGTGAAATGTTTTTCTTTATCGGTCAGATGATCGGTATTTGTCTACGCACGCGTGTGTGCGTTCGTCTCGATCTGGCAATGTCAGTGTGGAAACAACTAGTGGTTGAAGACGACTTGAACCCGGAGAGTGCGCTAGCAACGCTCAAAGAGATCGATTTCGTCGCGTATTCATTATGGAAGACGTTGAAAGGTATTTTAGACGAGTTTAAACGTCCAAATTCAAAGCAGGAAGGGCTAGAAGAACGACTAGAAGCGATGGATTTGGTCTTTACGACTGTATTATCCGATGGACGTACAGTTGATATCTGTGAAGATGGCTCCAATACTGCGGTGACTTTGAAAAATCTGCAAGAATATATAGATTCTATGCTTCGAGCACGGATCCAAGAAACGCAAGAGGTGGTGAATATAGTAAAGCAGGGACTGCACTCCATTATGCCGGTGTCTGCATTGGCTCTTCTGACGTGGAATGAGCTTGAGAAACGCATGTGTGGCGTTGCGGAAGTGGACGTGAAGCTATTGCAGATTAATACCGAGTACGACGAAGATTTGTCGATGAACGACGAGTTTATTCAGAGATTTTGGCGCGTGCTGGAAAGTCTCGAAGCGGAGGATAAACGAGCCT
The DNA here is from genome assembly GCF_000142945.1 of Phytophthora infestans T30-4. NCBI lineage: Eukaryota > Oomycota > Peronosporomycetes > Peronosporales > Peronosporaceae > Phytophthora > Phytophthora infestans. The sequence goes on along the minus strand of NW_003303758.1, from coordinate 673,535 downwards.
TTCTGCGGTTTGTGTGGGCCCGGTCTCGTTTGCCTTTGGGCTCAGCACAGTTCCACCAGAAATTTAAGATCCAAGCGCTTGCGTCTTCGGGTAATGGAGACGCGAACGGCTCATCGTCAGGACCCCCTGGAGGCTGGATGGACTCGCAGATGCCGAAGTCGCATACGTGTTTCTTCGCACTCCAACTCCCACGATATTCCAGCGACGAAATCTGCCGCGAACGACTTTTGTATGCTGTGCGCAATTGCGTCGAAATGGATGGAGACTTCCGTCTTGCTGACACGGAAATGACAGGCTGGACGGGTATCAGTCCGACAGATCAGCTTCGAATTTGACCAGTCATTTGCCAAATAAAAGGCAGAACGTCCGGATCGAGGCCAAAGATATTGGCGGTATAACCAGTGTTTTAAAAAAAACTTTAAGCTTATAAATTGCTCGGAAAGCCTAATCGAATTGCTCTGTAGAAATGTTTTTTTTTAAAGTATTGCGCTTCCTCTTCGATGCTCCAAGTCTCACTATATATGCTCATCTTTTAATTAAATAGAGCTTGACTATGCTATTACACAATATTTTATCTTTGTCTGTGCACAATGCAGACGAATGTAAATGTGTAAGTGTACGTCTGTTTCGATACTGTACAACATTACACTGTAAATATCCAGAGAGCCACTTATTTTCTATAGTAGTAAAGCTGCGCTATTTAACATCTACTTCGAAGTATTTAAAATTAAGTGTAAAATCCAAATGAAATTCTTCATACCTCGAAGTATTACAATGGAATTGAACTTTGCAATACAGCTGGAGATAAGGAAAATTGACGATTAAGTCCCAAAGTACACGTACGAGGACTTGAATAGATCCATAATCGAATACTCGTTCCTATTTCTTTAGTGATTTGTGAGCTGTGGAATGCCGGATAAAAAGAAATTGAAAAATATTTGTTTGGGATAACCGTTTCTAAATTAGGCACTGGTTTTAGAGAATAACTAGGCAAACCAGTGGATTCTTCAGACAGAAAATATCTCCTTCCTTCGAGGGTTTGAACCCTGTAGTGGCTCTTGGAAACAAGACGTAATCCTGTTATTGTATTCATTACCGGTACAAACAGTCTATCACGCTAGGTTGCAGGGTTTTGGTGCTAAATTGCGTAATATTAATTTTTCGGCTAAAGCTGGCAACGTAGTAGTAAGTCAATTTTTTGGGGGCTTCTGAAACAGTTCTTAAAGCCACAATAATTACATACGACAACGGCAAACAAACCAACGTTGGGGGTCCATGTATTATCACAGCTCGACAACTAACCGGGTACTAGCAGGCCTAGCAACGTGCGTCGTTATTAAGTCATTCGTGAAGGTTGTTGGAGATGGAACCCGTCGTACTTGAAAGCGGAGCCGTCGTCTTCAGCAAAGTAGCTTCGCTACCTGCAAGCGAAAAATCGTTGTTCTTTGGCTTCCACAAGTATTTAATGGGCTCGACCGTTGTCTATATGCCCCGGTACTTGATTTCGAAATCTTGGGACCAGTGTTGAAATGTCGCCGTGACCTTCCACGGACGCCATCGATACAAGGACGACTGCTACGGCGGTGATGAATGCAAGAACGGTCATTGTTCGGCTTTTCGGCTAAACAGGAAGTGGTAGATCACAAACGTCAAATGATGCTTTGAAGCTCGAAGCGAGCGCTTGAACTTCATCGTGTCCCATCCCCACTCTTCAATCAAGCAGGTTTTCGATACCTACGTGTACAGTTTGGTTATTATCCTACTTGAGAGGGCCCTCAGGTAGTGCTTTGTACATGTCGGATCATTTTAACTGACGTTAAATATGTACAATGACAATTGCTTAATAATATAGCCATCTGCTCTCCAACATTATTCGAGCTGAGAATTATTATATTGACCTGAGTCAGGTCAGTATTGAAATCCCGGCAAGTATGTAAAGAAATCACACATTTGTCTGTTCACAATTTGACACCCCTCATTTGCATATAGAAAGTAAAAATACTCATTGCTTATGTGCTGAAGATGTTGACGCATCGAGCAAAGTACAGTATATTCAACAAAAGCTGCTCAGCAGGATTTATCGCATACGGGTGGCCGTAATTTATCGGAGAGCGTCAACATGGTAATGTTCATAGTTTGCGGGCACCCCACATATACCAAATCGTAAGCGGACCCTGTTCACTATGAGAATTACGATGTTAATAAATTACGGCCACCGTGTCTCACTACAGTTAGGTGTGTAATGAAAAAATCACCTCAACTTGGACGGAATCGTTGGAATTCGTCTCTGATTTCTGCAAGGGAAAACGCGCGTGACCCACAAAAAAGACTTCCACTTCATGACACGATGCTCCTACTCCCAAATCTCCTTGCGTCTGCCCGTCCTATTAGTCAACGAAGGCTGTCGCCATTCTTCGTCGCTATGCCCTGAAGGCGTCTTATCCTCTAAATCTGTATCGAAACTGGCCTCTGTCTTTTTCTCAACTGTAGCTGTCGCAATTGTACCAGCGTTTGGACTCGACGTGACCTCCCCGTAGCCGGTAACGTCCCCGATCAGACATTCCTCGGTGATCCTTGCTCCTTTGAAAATGGCACAAAGATCGCGCGGGTCCTGAAGCAAACGAGAAAACTCTTCGAGGAAGTCTAGTTCGAAGTCAAACGAGATAATGTTGTGCGTCTGCGTGTTGAAGGTGAAGTCGATCCTCCCAACACCATTGCACACACGCCCCAACATCTTCGTCACAATGCGTGGATATTGTCGTAGTGCTTCAGGAAACATGACCTCCACCGTGTCTCGTGTTACGATGTGTTTGTAGCTGGCATAGGACGTGACGACCGTGTGCCCTTCCATCGAGAGGACTTGAGACCGCAAGTAGTGAAATTCGAGGCCGGAGAGCGCCTTTGTGTATTCTTCCCACTGATGCAGCATCACTCCACGTCCGTTGAAGTCACCGATACTCAGGTTCTCGTCCATAGTTTGCATAACGTACTGAGTCGCATCAAGCGGGGAGCCTGGACGATAGCCGTTCTCAAATACACGGTGGTACTCTTGCACTGTCTTGACGTAGTAGCCATCCAGCGCATCACGACGATTGAAAGTGCGGGCGTCAAGAATATGCTGATACTCTGCCAAGCGTTGGATCTCCTGTTGAAGATGCATGACGTCCAGCTCCAAGTTATAGAGCTGCGAAGCCTGGAATCGCGCGTCCGCCATTTGAGCTTCTTGCGTCGATTGGTGGCTCTTCTCTCTGCGGCGAGTGCTGTGACGGCTGGTACTCGCGGTGCGAGA